>NW_022900928.1:50013925-50060528 GCF_012274545.1 Fukomys damarensis
CTCTCTCTCTCTCTCTCTCTCTCTCTCCCCTGCTCTCCTGAATAAAATCTCCTGTCGGACCTCTCAGTGTGTGTGTGGCCTAGTTGTTGAGTGTCACTATTCCCTTTCAAGCTCAATTTTTACATAATCTAAAATAAACCAGAAAATAATGCTATAACCTCCTATGCAACTTATTCCAAAAACCAAAACATCTAGTCAAGTATAGATAAAAGATAGAATTGATCTGTTGAATAAATAGTAATTGCTCATAAAGCATGACTTAACTATTGATCAGCTAAATGATAGGAGGGTTGGCTGCAATATCAAACAAAAAGGTAAATATCTATCACTGGTTAGCCACTGGTATGATCTACATCAACCTCACTCCAGGCCCCAAGTTTATGGAACAATCTCAACTTGGAATATTATTTGTTAGGATGGCAGAGGGAAATAGAGATGGGGCAAACCTCACCTAAAGGTCTCTCCTGAGAGTAACGCATGCCTCTTCTAACATACTTCATGATCCAAAATCAGCCATGAGCTCTTGCTTGTAAATTCAGCCAGACAAGTGGTGTAAAACTCTTTCAATGAGGAGTACCTACAAGGAAAAAGAGTGAAATAGTTGAATTACCGTCCTACAGGGTACCACACAACTACCAAGCGCAATAAACCACAGCTACCAGAATATACGTACACATCATTTGCTGCTTGACGCCACTGTTTGCCTCTCAAGATATTTACAACTATCTCCACTGAATTTTAAATACAATGGTGACTCCATTCACAAACACTTTTGTTTGGAAATACTTTGGCTCACACATTGCAAACAAAAACATTTTTTGTCAAAGGTTAACTCTGCATCAGGTGAGAAACACAGCTACAGCCATTTTTCCCAAACACAAATATGGCCATCTTTTCCAAACTCATAGAACAAATTAAAATCATGAAATAAGATACCACTGTATGCTGTTTTTTTTTAATACTAACCCCAAAAGATGAAGCTATTTCTAGCTACTCTGCCACAGAACTTTTCAGTCCAGTTTTACCACTACTAAATCTGTTATTTTAATATGTTTTTAACTTCTAGGTATATTTTCTATTAAAAGGACCAGAACTTAGAAGCAGAGTGACTGAGACTCAACATGTACCTGAAAATTCCATTTATTTTACTGACTAGAGAATAACTTTCTCTGGAAAGGAAAGTCATCCTTAATAAGAGAATTTTATTTGCTTTATCCCATTAAATCCCTAGAAGAACTCTGTCCAGTAAGTATTATTATTGTCATTTGACATGTGATACTCAACCTAAATCAACTGATTAGAGCAGAGATTTAAACCCATGTCATGGCTTTTACCTGTCCCTCACACATGCCCTACTACGTTCAACACAGAGACCAGCCATGAAGACCAGGTTGTTCTCATTTTCATTATTCACTGTCCATTCCTATTAGCACTTTGAGTGTAAATTTCCTTCAAGGGCTAGATTTGATGCCAAGTTTTTATGAAAACTGCCTCATTATCCATGAGCTGAGTTAGGCACATTTTTACCCTCTACTGTGAGATTATCTCCTTCAATATGCTATAAATTTCTTCAGGACAATTTGCTTATCTTCATATCCTCAGGGCCTAGTGTGATGCCTGTCATTGGCCTCATCATTAATATTAATGAAGATAAATAAATGAGTGAACCTTGCATGTAGATTCAAGTTTGTCCAAAAATTATTAAAATTATGTTTAATGTTTTAATCAGAGTACAAAAAATT
Source organism: Fukomys damarensis (assembly GCF_012274545.1). Lineage (NCBI taxonomy): Eukaryota > Metazoa > Chordata > Mammalia > Rodentia > Bathyergidae > Fukomys > Fukomys damarensis. Next base: position 50,015,668 of record NW_022900928.1, read on the forward strand.
GGAGCTAGGCAGCACTGAGAAGTTGAGAAATAACTAATTTGCGAACAACTAAACTGGGATCTTAAATGTGGCTATATCACTACCTATTGTCATCTAGGTATTTTAGCTTTCTGAGTTTTTAAATAGGAGATTGAAGGGCTGGAGATTTAGCTCAGTGATTCTGCCACCTGCCTCACAAGCGTAAGGTGCCAAGTTCAATCCCCAGTACCAAAATAAATAAATAGGAGGTTGAGAATGGAAGATCCCTAAAGATAATCAATTCTGAATGTCTTTGGTCCTGAGAAGGGACTTTTCTCAGCCACAAAAAGCAACTAAAGAGTTATCTACCTGTGTATCCTTTTGCTGTCTCAACAAGACTAATTATTGAGATCAACTTAAGACAGCTTTTTACCATGTTACTTCTACATTATAATATATCCATTAGTTGACCTGACCCCACTAATTCAATCCTCTCCCTAACTAACCTAAACTAAACAGCAGAGTTATACAAATCAGTAAGCCAACAACTTGACTGGAAAAATAAATCAAGTTTATTCCACGAAATAAAGCAACAAGGCAAATTACAGATAACAATGTGAGTCTAAGAGAGATACAAAATTTAGGAAATAGAAAGCAAATGAAAGATAGAGAGCTCAAAATTGAGGTAAATCATGATAGAGATATGGAAGACAAGGAAGTATACTTTCCACTGAGTTAGAACAGTCAGTCTGGAGAACTAATCAATTTAAGAAACATTATTATATACTATGCACATTCCTGAATACTAAGGATTCAAGCAAACAGAAAAAGGTGAACCAAAAATTAAAATACAAGAGGTCCCACATTAAAAATATAAAGAAAGGACTATGATATCAAATGGAAGATTCAGTGAACTCCTCTTGAACTAAGGGAATCTTTCACAGAATTTGTGATAAAAGTTGGGTTTTCAAGAGTTATGATATTTTTAGGCATAAAAGAATTTTTCCTAGAGAAAGTACAGCACAGGAAAGATAGGAAGTATGCAAGGGCATAGTGTTTTGCTTTGAAGGGCAAGATTTCTTATGTCATTAGAAACTGAGAGGCAATACATATTAGGAAGATGACACATGTTGATGCTCAAATGGTCAAAGATTTCTTTTGCCGAGTTGTCTGTTAAAAATGGAAATTTGCTAAGGAGGCAGTCTGAAACTCAGACCCAGGCTAATGCACCCCCGCCCTAGGCCTCAGGATTCAGAATGCTGCCTTCTGGCTCCTGTACATGTGTTACTCTCCCCATGGAGCAAGCCGTCTGTGAGTCCAACTGACCTGCCCACCTACTCACTCAGCTCCACAATCCATTCTCACTTCACCATTCTAAACTTTACTCCAGGTACTTCCTGACCTCCAAACTACTCCCCTAGATGCTCTCAAAACTATTTGCAAGGCTGGAGACTGTCCTCTCCCACCTCCAATGTCTCAAGTACAGACCATACTGCTGATATCTGCTCCTCTAGGTGTGGATTAAACACCAGGAAGATGCTCTTTTCCAAAGGTAGGACTGCACATAAAGCTTGGCCATTCAAATGGGGTCTGAGTGGTGTGTAAAAGAGCAGGAAAAGGGTAGAACAAATTCTTAGGTTCCAGGCATTAGGTACCTTCTATTTGTACCTTTACCCACACAATATAAACAGATTTTTGGGAAGATCTCAACTGTTCACTATTTTTTAACTTTAAAGATTACTTAGCCCTTCTATATATGCTTGTGCATCATAGATATTTGCACTAAAATTAAAATCCTGTTATTTTCATAGTTCCCATGTTGAATTGTATTAATTGTCTCCTTGCACTTTTAAAAAAGTTGTCTTTAATTTTTTAAATTTTTATAAGAACACTAGAACTCCATTACAGAAGACCACTCATGTTACCAAGGCAAGACTTTGAGCCTTTAGAAGAAAGATGCCTTACCACAACACCACAAGTGATGTATTTGAGTGGAACAAGCATTTTCCTACCTCTAAGACAGGTAAAATCCTTGACTTTGGGTTCTGCTGCAGAGTGAAGCAATACCTGGCTGCCCTGTCTCTGGATTCTGTTTTCACTTTAGACACTAGGCTTTGGCATGCTAGTCTTATTTTCTCCTCATACACACCCCTAGGATCCCAAACCAATTCCATACCATTTTTCCACTTTTATTATTTCCCTGTTTTTGTTGGTTTCTCATTTTTCTGGGCCTCCGGACACAGACCAGATCAAACTCTGAAATATCAAACATCTAATCATAGAGAAACTAAATCTCTTCAAAATTCATTATCTTCAGAAAACTCTCTATAGTAAACTATATCTCCTCACCTAATTATAAAGAGTAAGGGTTTTAACGTTCTCCTTCATTTTTAGAAAGCTAAACCATACATTTGGAAAAAAAAAAAGAACAGATTATCCCTGAAAAAGGCTGGAACTGTGCAGTTTACAGTAACTTCAGAGAAAAGAAGTAGCTGGAGACTCACAGGAAGGACACAGATGGGGTCTGTAAGGGCTTGATTTGCTTTAACACTATCTTGTGTAGCTGTCTCAACTGGCTTCCAACAGACAGTTGTTGGAAATTTAGTTTATGATCCACTGAAGTATCCACTGAAGCATATGTTTCTTGGTTGTTAATAGTTATTTCAGAAAAAAATGTGTGTCTTCATTCTTAAAATACTTTACATTTGATTGTGGTAGTAATGTTTGCCTGCACAATCCATTCAATGGCAAAACAAGACAGATAGCAAAGATGTCTGTGATTTTTATGGCTTCTTGTTTATTCACCAGTCTCTTAATTTCTTTTTGCCTACACAGTTACTGAGGGGAATTAAGGCTTCTGCTCAAATTGGCATGCAGGAATAGCTTCTTCAAATAGGTTTTGCTTTGTGATACTGAAAATGCATCACTGCTGTAACTTTTTAATCAAAACTTATTTCCAAAGTCATTTTAAGGCACAAATTAAACCAGTCTAGGTAATGGGCCAATTTTAACATTAGATTGTCTTTGTGAAACTCAATGAAGTGAAATGGAAGGATGAATCTTAGCCCCTAAACATCACTGGTTAAATCAAGCAGGATCAGAAAACAGAGAGGTGAGCACAGTATTTTACAGGAGGGTAAGTTAGGGAATACTGTCCTTAGAGATTGCAACCCAGTTTTTAAAAATCAATTTGCAAGTAAATTCCATGTCAGAGATTTGGGCATCCTGATACCAATGAAAATTCTCTCCCAAGGAAGAGAGGGTAAGGGATGAGATGAGTTTTTTAAAACAAACAAACAAAAGCACATAAATAAGGACCTTTGAAAGGAAGCAAAAAACTCACTTTTAGTTTTTGAAATCGACTTTATTGAGACCTGTTGAGTTGATTTTTTTTCTTGCTGATAAGGCATCAGGCTCTAAAAGCTCCTAAGTGGTCAAAGTGAGTGCCTGCATTTACGTCAATTTCAGGCACTCTTTTCTGCTTCCCACTCACTGCATTAAAGGAGAATAAGAAGTCTTCTGAATCTTAAAGCCCACAGTAACAACAGCTCAAGCTTTGCCATAAAGCCAAGCTGCTGAGTAGAATATTAAGTACTAAGGGCTAAACCCACCCTAAGGTGATGACTTTTAGTTCATACTGAATTCAATTAGAGCAGCTTCATTTTCATCGTTAAATTATTTTGATGGGAGTCCAACAGCCTCTAAGGGAAGAGCCAGCCTTCAATAAAATTCATAGAAGAAATGTCCTTGTTTGGTAAGTCAAGGAATGTATGGAGTCAGAGGGAACCTCTAGCATAACACCTCATCTGTTGCTTGCCATTCTCACCACTATGTCTTAGGCAAATGGATTTCATTATTCCTAAATCATTCTTGACAAATTATTTCTCCTAGAGCCTATCACATGACAATTTGCTGTTGCAAGTTATTAACTAAGCTTGCATAAAATAGAGATGAATGAATGCCCCGTGGCCACTGCAAAAGACAACTGACCTCTAAGAAAACCATATTAATATCTATCTTAGATGTCTTATTCAGAAACTACTAGAGCTTTCCAATATGCAAACATACTACTATCTCCAGGAATTCAGGCCCTATGTGAATTTATTTTATATACACTGAGCACATGTGAACAAAGCTTTTGCTGTAACTCAAGTCATAAGGGACAAGGTAGACATACTCTCTACTAGTAGCCAGTGTTAAGAAAAATGTGCAAAAACCATGTGGCATACCAAAAGAAATAGTATTCTCAAATCTTCTGTATATCAAGTAAAGTAATAGGAATAAAAGAAAGGTCATATATGCGCATACAGCCTGCTACCTACACGTAAGTCTGTGCACAGCCAATCCCATTTAGAATATAGCTGGCAAATACTTCCTTGATATTTTATAGTCTATCAAGTATAAAATTTCTTCAATATTTTCATCAACTCTGATGGTAATATTTATATTACTTGACAAATGAAGCTAAATGATGTACTTAAATTCACCTGTCTTAAGAGTGGTACAACTAGGATCAACCCTTTATCATCTGACTTTAGGTCTAGTGCTCTTTCCTCTCTTATCATATGAATTAAATTAGTATACCTTAAAATTATCCAATTATAGGATACCAGTTTTCCAAGGACTTAGAAAAATATACTTAATGATAAAAACTGTGATAATTAAAAATTCATCCTGTCTGATGATGAAGATTTTTGGAGATTCGTGTAGCAATGGGGACACATTTTATAATGTTGCAATCCTGTTAATGTGGATAGAACAGAATATTTCATCTCAATCTGTCCAGGCCCCAGATATCCCCTAGTAATTTGGTTGCCTTTTTCATTTCACACATAATCCAAACATTGTCCTTACTTATCATTAATAGCAAAAATCAGGGGTTGTAGGGGGTCAAAATATTACAACGATTCCATTTCTCAAGTACTAGACAAAAGCAAATATGAGTATGTTAAGACTAAGACGATGCCTTATTTCCCCCCTGGTATCTAGCAGTCTAAACTGCAAGAGAGGCTTAGCAAGCATTTTTAAAATGAATGAGCAAGGCATCTGTCCTACTTGGAGCTTCATGAGAATCTATAAACAGATAAACAATATTTATACGCAGGAAACTAAAATTTCTTAGCATATTAACATAATTAAAGTTCATTGTAAAATTAATAGCAAACACTTATATGGTATATTTTTATTTGCCAGACACTGTTTTAAGCCCTTTACATACACCTATTTAATCACCAAAACAATCTGATGGAGGTCACATTTTAATTATGCATATATTTATCTTTCCTCCCAGATAGTATGATGCTCAGAAGAAGGGAATAAATCTAATTCATATTGCAAATCAAGTCTCTACCACAGTTTTTGGCACATAGTATATACTGAGTAAATTCATGATTAAATTATTTTTCTGTGTGGATAAGCTCATTATGAAGATTGAGTCACAGCCATGAGTGCCCTCTACACTATTCTTCAGAGAAGACTGCTGAGTTTCACCTACCTCAAACAACACTTATTTATGCAAGTCTGAAATTCATTCAAGGACTGAGCTATTTAGAAATACTTTCTAACTTAACATTAGGACAAGTACATTGACCATGTAGTGTATACAAAACCAATAAACGTATCTTCTAGGTATCCTCCCCAAAAAGTTAAAGTACTATTATAGTGACACATGCATACCCATGTTTGTAGCAGCACAATTCAGAGTAACAAAATCCTGGCAATGGTCTATGTGTCCATGAAGAGATTAGAGGATAAAGAAAATGTGACATATATACACAATGGAGTACTACTTTGAAATAAAGAAGGATAAACCTAAGACATTTGTGGGAAAATGGATTCACCTCAAGACCATAATGTTAAGTGAAATTAATCATACAAGCTTAAACATTGTATGGATTCTCTTATATGTGGAATCCAAATTAAAAAGAGAAAAGTAAAAGATAATGGTAAAAAGGGAATGGGATCAAGAAATGAGAGGGAGGTGACAGGACAGAAATGAAAAAAGAATTAAGATGAGTTATGTACATGTACCACCTCCCCACAAGAAATGCAATCACTATGTACTGAAAATATGTATTAATAAAAAAACAAAAATAAAACAATAGGGAAAAAGCTTATTTCCTCGGACAATATGCAGCTTCTACTTTTCACAGCGCAAGTCTAAAGATGATAGTTAATGCTAAGCCAAGAAAGGAATAGATAAACTGAAATTCATAAGTAAGTGAGAGCTTCAGAAAGTCAGGAGAATATATGGGCAGAGTTGGGTTTCTGGGAAGACACACAGTTTTGATCTGAAAAGCCTCGTGTATTCAGAAATCAGATCTTGGGGGAATGGGCCAATGGGGGCATGACCTGAAGGGTAGATCTCCGCCTGACCCCTCCCTTTTTTCTTTGCCTCCTGGTTACAATGGTGTGAGCAGCTTCCTCCACACAGGCAGGCTCTCCACCATGTCATTTCTATCTTGAAATCAGCTAATGATGCAAGGATTGAGACCTCTGAAACAGCCAAAATAAACCTCTCCTCGTGTTAAATTTGGGTGTCGAATACTGTACCTCACTGAAAAGTAATTATGACACATTTTGGTACCAGTTATTGTTGTGAATGTACCTGATGGTTGAAAAGCCCTTTGAACTGGCTTGCAGGAGGAGCTTGAAAAGGTTTGGAGACGCTGACTAGAGAAGCTCTAGAATGGCATGAGACAGTCAGTTTGATGGGAGAGTCTAGTCAGAACTTGGATCGAGAATGTACTCCAAAGGCCTCATGTGTTCAGAGGCAGGACTTCTTAAAGGTGACTGGGTCATGGGATGCCACAGATGAGTTCAGAGCTAAATACACTGTTAGGAGACAGGGTCTGGTTAGAGGTGGGCCAAGGATTTTACCCCCGGTTCTTCCTGTCTCTCTTCCTGCTTCTTTGCACTATGGTATAAAGAGTTCTCCTCTGCCAGGGGCTTCCACTGTGCCATTTCTGCATTTGAGCCAGCTGGCCATATAAAGACTGAGAACTCTGAAACTGTGGGTCATTATAAAGTTCTTTCTAAAGCTTCATGTGTCAAGGATTGTGTCTCAGTGAAGGGAAAGGACTAAGACAATTGACAAACATATGACAATTTTGAGTTGACCAATATCAAACTAAAAATCTACAGGGGTTTCTGAAGTCAAAACTGAAAGAATACAACCTAGTAGTGGGTCATGAGGATAAACATGTGTAGACTTGGACAAGTTCTTTAGACAGGGGGCATTTGTGCCAAAACTCAATAATGATAGGAGACCACTTGGACAGAGATATATACTAACTGAAATGCTACTATGAAGATATTGTGATGTGATTAAAAAAATAGATAAATGAAGGAAATTAAGCAGGATCATGGGAATGAATATAAATAAACAGCAAAGGGCAAATGCAGAATCAAGGATTATAGTGAAACTACAAGAAACATCAGGTGTCAGGGATGGGAAGAGTTGACAAAAACAGAGAAGACTAGACAAAATGCTAGCTGAAGGGAAAGAGGACGAGCCTCAGTAAGATTACACTGGGTGTGAGAGTTACCTGGATGAGAGAATGGGGACATTGTCATGGGATCTTGTGAAGGGAGGTGAAATTTCAAAGAATTTTTTAAATGACAGATGAATAATTTCAAGCCAGTATATTTTCTTATCGTATCAAGTAAAGATGTAAACCATGATGTTTTGATATACACATACACAGTTAAATATTTACTCCAGGAAGAGAAATAATTATAGGAAAGAAATTTAGCACCCTCAGGTCACACAGCTACATACTTTTGTAGTAAAAGCAACTAAAATGAAATTTTCTAGTATACAATAACATATTAGCTATTGCTCTTACTTTAGATCATTAGATTCACTCATCTTAACTGCAAAATTTTCCTATTCTCCCGTCTCTTCAGACAACCATCATTCCATTCTTTTGTACATGCTAAATTTTTAAAACAAGATTCTACATAAAGACAGATCATGCCGTGTTTTTCTATAGCTGACTTACTTTAGCATTATATTCTCTGGTTTCATCCCTATTCTCACAAATGGAAGAATCAATCTCCTTTTTATGGCTCAATAGTATTTCACAGGATGTATGTACAAGTGTGTGTACACCATGATTTCTTTAATCACCTATTTGTTGATTTTTAGATTGATTCCACATTTTGGCAATTATGAATAATGATAAATGAAGTGCAGGTATATTAGAAAATGTTGATTTCATGTCCTTTGAGTTTAGACCCAGAAGATTCCTTGGTCATATAGTAATTCACTTTTTAATTCTTTGAAGCACCTCCATAGTGTTTTACAGGTTTGCACTCTTACCAACAGCATACAAATATACACTTTCTTAACACCTTTGCCAACATTTGTTATCTCCAATATTTTGAAAGGGGCATCCCAGCATATATAAGGTGATATGTCATTGTGATTTTGATTTGCATTTCTCTCATAATTAGTGATGTGAGTGGTGTTTCATATACCTATTGGTTATTCTATGTCTTACTTGGAAAACTGTCTCTGTCCCTTGTCCATTTAATTGTGCTATCCATTTTTTTCTACTAAATGATATAACTTCCTTAATATTTTTATATTAACCCTTTATATTTGACTCCCAAGTATTTTCTGTTAATCTATAAGCAACCATTTTATTCTATACATTGTTCCCTTCATTGTTCAGAAGGTTTTTACTCTGATGTAGTTCCACTTGTTTATTTTTGCTTTTGCTGCCCATATAACAAAAAAATCATCACCAACACCAATATCAAGATTTTCCCCAATATATTTCTTTATAGAACTATTATATGGTTTCAAGTCTTACATTTTTGGCTTTAAGCCATTTTTAATTTTTACTTACAGTATAAGGTATCATTTCATTCTTTTGTAAGTAGATACTATGTTGGCTCAATGTTAATTATTGAAGCAATTTTTCTTTCTCATGTTGTGTATTCTTTGAAGTCAACTTGAAAATTGGTTTACTGTATATATGAGGATTTCCAGCCTTTCTATTCTATGTCATTGCTCTGTATGTCTATTGGTTTCATGGTACCACATTCTTGATTACTATAGCTTTGTAATATAATCTGAAACTACAGAGTTATACCTACAACTTTTTTTCTTTCTCTGTATGGTTTTAGCTATTCGTGATCTTTTGAGGTCCTATTTAAATTTTTGATAGGTACAGATGATAGCTATTGGTATTTTTGTTTTAAATTGATGGACCTCTGTATACTTGACAACTCTAATCTTCCACTTACCTTTCATTGAATATAAACACCCTGGAGTCAGTGAGTTTCTTTTGTTCTCTGTTATGTACCTAATGCCTGACATATTGCAGTTTCTTAAGAAATATTTGTTAAATGAAATAAGATGCAGGGAGGTTTGAAGGAGAGAGAGAAAGAAGAAAAAAAGGATAGGAAAGGGGGAAAATTAGAAATGTAGCTCATTTGCAGTAGACCAAAAGACATAAAAAAATAAGAATTATTTTCTCAAATTTTGCTTTAAACGCCTCCATCAGAGAACAAAACTATGTCTTGCAACATCACACAAAAAATAGAATAGCGCTTATTGATTCATAGCCAGAAACCCTGTGTTTATCACACTTTTCTCTCAAACATGTATTATTTCCGGAGGTCTGCTACTGAAAACTACTGAAAAGTGATAAATAATGGTCAAGTATTTAAACTATTCAGAAGTATTTCGCTCATTTCCTCTTTCTTCATATAATACTTGCACATACAAATACAAATTCTGAACACATTTTATCCCTCAGCTATTTCATCGTGCAATGGGGACAACTTAAGGAGACTTAAAGGTGAAAAATGAATTTTATACTACCATAAAAAGTTAGAGTCAGCCCATCCATGGCTAAGGTGATACAGCTGTAGGTAGTAAATATTCTTTTTATTAATCTGTTCAAATGATCTAGAGAGGAAATTGTCCCACAATAATCTTTCCTTTGTTCATTGAATTTTATGATTACTTCTTTTAGCCACATGTCATTAAAGTAAATAGAGAATCTATCTCCTCCTCTACTATGAGGCAAGTTGTATGGGGACGAAAGTTTATAGAAAACAGAAGTTGACCCTTTCATCTAAAAATGCTGAAGAATTACAAGTTCCAAATTCTAATCTTTAATGAAATATTTAAAACTTGGTTTCAGCAAATGTCCTTCTGTTAAATGGATATTGAATTCACAGTTTTTGAAATTCAGTGAGATTTGCTGCAATAATCCTTTTTCCACAAGTGAGCAACTAAAGATCCTCAATATTCTAGGAGGTTATGTCCCCCCTCAAGGTTTATGCTAAAAGAATAGAGAACAAATTATTCACAATCTCAATGAGTAAAGCCCAGTCTAGAAAAAAGGCAGAGAGAACATTAAGAATGACAGTTCAGCAGGTATAAGAAAAAACCCAGCCCCAGATGAGAGTTGAGCGCTTCTTTTGAGGAAAAAATAAATTGAACTGACTGAAGAACAGAAGTGATTGTCTGTATGGAAAATTATTCCAAGGAGCTCTTGAAATACATGGGGAGAATCAGTGATTGGAACAAAGAAAACTATGCAAATCTATAAGCAAGGAAATTTTTACTCCCTTTGGGGAAAAGCATAACCACAGTGTACTGCAATGTTCAGCTGAGCATAACACATTTATAAGCATAATGCAAAAGCTTAATTTAAACAACTACATTGTTAAAATAGAATTATATTCAAAATAGGTTTTTATTTTTTTCTAACAAAAAAATTGATTGGGCTGGAGATTTAGCTCAGTGGTGCCATCACCTGCCTCGCAAGCACAAGATCCAGAGTTTCATCCCCAGTACCCCTACAAAAATTGATTGATAATGTGAAACACTGATAAGTCAAAAGACTGACACTAAGTCCCAATGTTAACCATAGGGAAGGATTCCCTAGGTGGAAAATTGGGAGGAAAAAAGCCTATTAGGAAACAGATGTGAGCAAAATAATGGTGTTGGGGGAAAAAAATCATGATAGGAAAATGATCAGTGTCATCCAGCGCCTAGTGTCAAAAGTTCCCCTGGAGAATTGTGGGAAATCAGGCTATCACTTTGAGGACTGTCTTGCATACTAGAATAAGGAGCTGAAACATTATCTCATAGACCTTAGAGAGCCACTGAAGGCTTGAGAAATACCATGAAATCAATGTTCTGCACATCTGCATCTGACATCAGTATGTTTAATGGTTTGGAGGAGGGAGAAACTAGATGCTGAAAAATCAGCCTGACACTATAGAAAATAATCCAAGTAGTTATTTGGCACAATAGTTCTATCAAAAATGTACAGTTATAGAAGATTAACATTTGAAGTAATCGTGTAATTAAAATATCAACACTTCAGAATTTCTTAGTGGAGTATTTCATTCCCTATTAATAAGAGATCAGCTTTCAACCAAACTGTTTAGCCTGCTCATCACTCTTATGACAGGGAATGTTACCCTGATCAAAGGATAATTGTTTTGTTTTCAGATCTCATTAAATGAGAAAAGGTTATAGTAATTATCATTGCTGTTATAGAAAATAGTTCATAATGTTTTGGGGGTTTTTTTGTTGTTGTTCATAATGTTTAATGTGTTCCAGGGAATGTTCTAAGATGTACATATATTAAAAGATTTAATTCCTTAATAACTCTATAAAGCAGGTATTGCTCTTATTCTCATGCTATATGAAGGTAAGATACATACAAGTTAGATGACTTGCCTAATAAGTCACAGTCAAGGTAGTGTTAAAGCTGGGATTTAATCTCAGGAAGGCTATTGTCAAGAGCTCACATTTTTAGCCACTAACAATATAAATTTGCCTCAATTTCAAATACATGAAAATTGAAAGTAAAAAGATTTCCCTTGATCCTTCACTTTAGTTCACCAATGTTCCATACGAGAAAAAAACACAGATATGGGGAGACTCAAATCCAGCTGAGCTTCATTTTCAGTCATCTACAAAATGACAAAAATAATAGCTATAGCACTGAGGGATTTTGTTAGCATTGTGGTAGATCAGCATAAATAATGCCCCCAAATCTTTGCATCTCTCTGGCTCCCTGCTTTTATCATCCAGGCTTAGTCATATGTTATTAAATTTTCGTCCTCTAAAAAAATGTATACTAGTATATTGAAAAAAGAACCTCAGGGTGTGACTGTATTTATAGATAAGGCCTTTAAAGAGGTGATTAGCTTAAAATGAGGTCATTAGAATAGGCTGCAATCCAATCCGATGGTGTGTTTATAGGAAGAAATTTGTGCAGAGAGAGACATTAGGAATGTGTGCACATGGAAAAAAGATCACACGAGGACACAGGAAGAAAATGGCCACCTACAAGGAGAGAGACCTCAGAAGTAACCAAACTTCCAATATGTAGACCTGGACTAGCTTCCAAAACTGTGAGAAAATAAGCAACTACCGGTTAAACACTCCCCCCACCCCACACACACACTTCTGGGGTATTTTGTTATGGCTAAAAAAACATATACCACATCTGGCTGTGTCCACCCAAAACATCACTGGACCTGTAACGTAAATATATGTAACTACTTTAAAGCATTGATTTAGGTGTGTGGAGAGGAGCATCTAATGTCATTTTATTAAATTACTTAGTAACTGTCACAAGTATCCAACAAGCCAGTATGGTGGTGCATGCTGTAATCACAACACTTAGGAGACTGAGACAGGATTGCAGAAGAGTTTGAGGCCAGCCTGGCCTACATAACAAGACCCTGTCTCAAAAGAAAATTTGTTTTAAGCATTCTTTTTTAAGTATCAAACAAAACAGTCACCAGCTACATAGTGGCAACTCCATTCATTTAAATTCAGTTTTCATATGGCCACTATGTATTGGAGGAAGACAAAGTGAACAAATCCTGTGCTAATTTGCTCTTATCACAAATGTAAGCATGGATCTAGCAATTACAAGTAATAAACCAAAGCACTCATTTCAAATGATGGGAATATAATACTTTATTCTTTTAAGGAATGTGCATGTCCATTTTAAACTTTTTAAAATATTAACAGGTCTCATTTCCCTGATGTTATTAGTAAAGAAATTCACAATTACTTGTAGGTTTATTAAATTAATCAATTGTCTAATTCTCTCACATGAATAATTATCATTAGTGCAGATGATTGCTGTGGCCATAGTAAATAAAGGTATTATTGACTACTAGCAGTGGTTTCCTCAAAGAAAGATTTGCTTTCCATTATTTTAATGCCCAGAAAAACATTGGCTTGCTTTGAAATTAGAAATTATTATTCAAGTCAATATTTTCTCCCCAAAGAGTCTAATATTTAAATATCCTTTACAGTATCTAAATTTTCTTTATTAGTTTTTCAATGTAGATCTGAATAACTGACAAAAACATACAATGTAAGGTAAAATTTATTATGATCATTAAGCAAAAATAACACTATAAGATGCAAAGAAAACTCTATGGATTATTTAGGACTAATAAAAATTCCTAAAGAGAAAGTTGGATAGGAGGTACTCTCTCCAAAAAATAGGATTTAGATTTTATTAGAGAAGGTAGATTAAAATCCACTGGATGGAGAAAAATATTTGGTTTGTAGGGCCAAGCCAAAATTTGTCCATGGTAACTGAATAAGAAAGCAAACCTCTGGGCACAGAAGAGCTCTGAACAGTAGGCTAGCATCTGTGTAAATAGAGGGTGTGAGTGTTTACTGGAGGGCATCACATCCATGTTGGGAAAGACATAGAAAAGTGATCGCTAGGCCAAACCAGTGCTGCAATATCAGAGGGATCCTGTTCTCAAGGCATGTGCCTGAGGCAGAGCACCACCACTGCACATTCTTGTAGTCACACGGCTCACCAACCATGCAGCCACCAACCAGTAAGAGGTGCCCCACCTTCCTGAAATATCCCTGTAGTCCTTGAACCGAGAAAGTTTAAAAGCATCTTACTGTAAAGGTAAAACACTTAAGAGCATCTTATGGTTCGGATCTCGGGTGACCTTCAAAAACCTCATGTGTTTGGAAGGTGATTGGATTATTGGGGTGCTCTACTCAACAATACACTAATCCTCTGACGAGTTCCTAGCTGACATGCACTTCAGTGGTGGGGCCTGCTTGGAAGAGGTGAGTTACAGGGTCATGACCTGGCAGGGTGTATCTTCTTCCCCAGAAACTCCTTCCTATGTCTCTCTACTTTCTGGCCACCATGCAAGGAGCAGCTTTTCTCCCCAATCAGGCCCTTCCATGATACAGTTACTGCCTTGGAGCCATCCAACTATGGACTAAACCCTCTAAAAACAGCCGAAATAAACCTCTCCTCCTTTAAGGTTGTGGGTGTTGAGTATTTTGTCCCAGCCACAAGAAAATGACTAAGAAGAATTCCATCAATTATTGTAGAGAAAGTTAAGAAGACTGAATGGGGAACTGAGATTCAACAGATTGATAAATGGCAGATCAACATAAGTTTAAACACCTATTTGCCCATTATGAAAGAGAAATCAACATGTATTGAGCAAAGAAATTATTTTTCAGAACTGTAGTTTTTATTTAGCTGATTTAAGACTTTTTAATCTAAAAGCAAATCCAATCTAATAAACTGAAGATAACTTTATTTCTGATATTTCATGACCTTTCCAAATGTTCCATACATGATCTAAATTAAATTAGCAACTTCTTACTGAATGATTCTAATAACCAAAACTATCAATAAAACACAACATAGTTTCAACAGCAATGAGATATGTAAGAAAAATATGTAATATTTTATGTGTTAAAACTTAAAGAACCTATATTTAAATATTTAAATTCAAAAATTACTATAAATGTCTAAATCTAATGTATGATCACAATAAATCTTTCTTAGAACAATAAATATAATGCTCACCAGGCTGGGCTCAGCTTCACATTGCATTCAGTCTAATTAAACTCTCCCTCCTCAGAGGAACTGAGTGGTAGCATCTTCTTAGCAGTGAGACAATAAAACTTCTCCCTAAAATCTCTGCATAATTTCCTAGGACAATCATAACAAAGTACTATAAACAGGGTGACATAACCCATAGATATTTATTCCCTCAGAGATCTAGAGTCTAGAAGTACAAGCTCAAGGGGTTACCAGGATTAGTTCCGTTAGAAAGGGTAATAAGGAAGAGTCTGTTTCCCACATTTTAATGGTTTGATGGCACTCTTTGGTGTTCTTTGGCTTATACATACTTTACTCCAGTCCCTGCCTTCCCCTTGACATGGCATTCCACCTGTGTGTATCATGTTCAAACTATCTCCTTCTCTAAAGAAAAAGTCACATTGGATTAGAACCCAATTTAATGACCTCATTTAGCATCTAATTCTTATAAAGTGGTTTTTTAAAAAGACAGTCACATTCCAGGTACTGAGGGTTAGGATTTTACCATCTTTTGGGGGACACAATTCAAGACATAACACTCTTCTTATATTTTAGAACCATTAATTTTCAGTTCTAGCTTCCTTGTGACAAATATTTCCATCACCTTATTTAAGCCTCATTCTCCTGATGAGTCACCTACATGATAGGTCATCAGTAATTATCAGTACTTGGTAAGCAGACATATGCTTAAAATAATCCATGAAAGTTCATCCACTCACCAGAGTAAAAGTCTGCTTAATATTCTCCAAAGGACCAGACCTGACTTTCCACCTAACAAGATTCTAGAGAAGCTTTTAGAGCAACCAAAGTCGAGAAGAGAGAACCATTTGCTAAGTATTACATCAAGAAAAATGAAACTCTCTTGATTTCAAGTAGCAGAAACCACATTTACACCAACTTATACAAGGAAAAGGGAGAGTAGAGATATGTATTGGCTTATGTAAGTAAAAGATGTAGAACTTGAGAATGGCTGCAGCTAGGTGTTGAGCAGCTCTCCTCAGACCTCTCCCACATCTCTTTCCCTGCTATCTTCTGGGTGGCATTATTTCAGGTCTCAGCCTCCGTGCTACAGACACTTGGGGCTGGATGTTTTATGTGGAAAGTTATCTGATATAGGCTGTTCAACAGATGTCTTAATCTCTACCAGTAAGATACAGTGACTTCCTCTCTCAAGTTACATTGAAAACATCTCCAGACACTGTCATGTCAGGCAGCTGAGAAGGGATCTTGTTTTCCCACGTGACAGCCTGGGAAAATTAATTCATAGCACATCTCTGGCTTACCAATTCCTACACACAAAAGACTGTATTTTCCAATAGAAAGTCCTAGTCCTGATATTTACAATCCTATGTTTACCTTTAAAATATAATTTTATATTTGTAATATTTATAGAGATGAGATAGGACAGGAACACAAGACACTGTGACAGTCTTTGTGAGGTTAATATATGAATTTTCCATGTTGGGTGGAGACTTTATGCCATCTTCCATGGAAAAAATCTAACAATTTATATTATGTTTTCTCTTCTATTAGTTGCACTTAAAATTCTTAGAATTTTGACTTTTATCTAAATCTCTGGTGTCTATAGTCTTTAAGACTTGACATGCTTACCTACTTTGTGCACATTTTGATTTAGGCTTGAACAGGAGAACAATTTTCAAATAAAAAAGAAGGTATATTTTCCTCAAATAAAAATTGAATCTGTCAGTTTGGCTCATAGAGACACCCTTCTCCATGTGGTCATCAAATGACCCAATTTATTTCTGTATTATTTCTCTTCCATTGCCAAATCCACAAGGTCAAAGCCTTCCCACTATAGCCATGTCTGCATTCTAGCCTGTAGGTAGGAAATGAAAGAAGTAGGGTTTCAAAATCGATGCTCTTCATTGACCCACACTACATAGCAGCTGCTTCTCTACATGAGTCCAAGGCAAAATGAGGGAAATTATTGAAACCAAAAGATAACAAAAATTCAACTTCCACAATTTTTCAAATCCATGTTATCTTTCCCAAACAGAAGGGAAGAATTAGACAGACAGATAAGTGAGGCATATAGGACTCCAAATAGCCACAATCAAAAAATCTACACCTAGATAAAAAAAAAAAAATCTACATATAATCAAGATCCCAGAAATCCAACAGAAGAAAAAAATACTACAAGCAGTAAGAGAAAAGAAAAAAAATCACATGCAAAGGAAAGCCCATCAGAATCACAGCAGACTTCTCAACACAAATCTTCAGGTCAAGGAGAACCTGGAGTGAGGTATTTCAAGTCCTAAAAGAAAACAACCTCCAACCTAGACTGATGGATCCTGCAAAACTCTCTTTCAAAATGGATGGGGAAACAAGATACTTCCATGACAAAGAACACCTGAGAAACTTTATGAACAACAAATCAGCACTACAATGAATTCTAACCAATATTCTACAAAAAGACAATGATGGTCAAAACACCATAAGGCCCAACAGATCAAATGAAACAGGCAAGACAAGAAAATAAAAGGGGGGGAGTAAAAAGAGTCAACAAAAGGATAATAACATAACAATAAGAAGTAAGTACATATCAGTTATAACCATCATGGTCAGTGGCCTCAACTCACCAATCAAGAGAAATAGACTGGCAGAATGGAATAAGAAGTAAAAATCCAAATATGTTGTATACAAGAAACACACCTAGTGCAAAAAGAAACCCATAGACTGAAAGTGAAAGGATGGAAAATAGTTCTCCAAGCAACGGGAGCTCAGAAAAAAGCAGGGGTAGCAAACTTATTCTCAGATAAAGTAAATTTCAAACCAAAACTCATTAAGAGAGACAAAGAAGGCCACTACATTCTTGTAAAGGGAACAAATCAAGAGGAAGAGATGAAAATCACAAACATATATGCACCAAATATTAATGCCCCCAACTATATAAAACAAATATCAAGTAACATGAAAAACCAAATAAGCACTAACACAATTGCAGTGGGGGATCTAAATACCCCACTATCACAAATAGACAGATCATCGAGGCAGAAAAATCAACCATGAAATACTAGAACTCACCCAAGCTTTTGAACAATGGAGTAAATAGATGTCTACAGAGTGTTCCACCACACAAAATCAGAATATACATTCTTTTTGGCTGCACATGGGTCATTCTCCAAGGCAGATCACATACTAGCTCACAGAACAGGTCTGAATAAATGCAAACAAAACAAAGTTACCCCCAGTATATTATCAGATCATAGTGCATTCAAGCTGGAGATCAATAGCACAAGAAACTGTAGGAACTTCAAAAACACATGTAAATTGAACAAGACTCTCCTGAACAATCAATGGATCACAGAGGAAATTAAAGAAGAAATTAGACAGTTTTTACAAATAAATGATAATTCCAATACAACATACAGGAATCTATGGGACACAATGAAAGCAGTTCTACATGGAAAATTCATACCACTGAATGCCCACGTTAAGAAAACAGAGTGAGCTCAGATAAATAACCTAATGATAAATCTTAGACTATTAGAAAATCAAGAGAAAGAGAAACCCAAAGCTCAAACAAGAGAGAAAATTATAAAGAGCAAAAATCAATGCAATGGAAACTAAGAAAATGATAAAAAAAAATAAATGAATCAAAGTTGATTTTTTGAAAGAATAAATAAAATCAATAAACCCTTAGCTAATCTTATCAAGAAAAAAAGAAAAGGCTTAGATCCATGCAATCGGGAATGAAAAAGGCAAAGTTACAACAGATCCAACAGAAATCCAGAAAATCAGTAATACCTACTTGCAGAATCTGTACTCTAATAAATTGGAAAACACAAGAAATGGATAGATTTTTAGATACTTATGAATTACCAAAGTTGAACAAAGCAGATAAGAACATTCTAAACACCCCAATTACAGTCAGTGAAATTGAAAATGTAATTAAAAATTTATCAACAAAGAAAAACCCATGTCCTGGTGGATTAACTGCTGAATTTTACAAGACATTTAGAGAAGAACTACAGCCTGTACTCTTCAAACTTTTCAATGAAATTTCAAGGGAAGCTATACTTCCAAATTCATTCCTGGAAGCAAGTATCACTTTGATTCCAAAACCAGGGAAAGATGCAACTAAAAAAGAGAACTACAGGCCAATCTCCTTAATGAATATAGATGCAAAAATCCTTAATAAGATATTAGCAAATAGAATACAGAGGATCATCAAGAAGATCATACATCCTGACCAAGTCGGATTTATTCCAGGGATGCAAGGATGGTTCAACATATGTAAGTCAATAAATGTAATACACTATATTAACAAAGTCACACCAAAAACCATATGATCCTCTTGATAAATGCAGAAGACGTATTTAACAAAATTCAACACCTATTCATGATAAAAACCCTGCAAAAAATTGGAATAGATGGGCTATATCTCAACATAATAAAGGCTATCTATGAAAAACCAACAGCCAACATCATATTAAATGGCCAAAAACTGAAAACCTTCATGTTAAAATCAGGAACAAGACAAGGATGCCCACTATCACCACTTCTCTTTGATGTAGTTCTGGGAACATTAGCTAAAGAAATTAGACAAGAGAAAGATATTAAAGCAATAAAGATAGGAAAGGAAGAAGTTAAACTGTCATTATTTGCTGATGATATGATATTCTACATTGAAGACCCAAAAAACTCCACCAAAAGACTACTATACTTAATTGACAGATTCAGTAGAGTAGCCAGATACAAGATGAACACCCAAAATGCAATAGCCTCTTGTACACAAATAACAGACTCGCTGAAAGAGAAATTAGGGAAACAATTCCTTTCACAATAGCATCCCAAAAAATGAAGTATCTAGGAATCAACCTAACAAAAGAAGCAAAAGACCTCTACACTGAAAACTATAGCACTCTGAAAAAAGAAATCGAAGAGGATATAAGAAAATGGAAAGATATCCTCTGCTCCCGGATAGGAAGAATCAACACAGTGAAAATGACCATACTACCCAAACTGCTATACAAATTCAATGCAATGCCAATTGAAATTCCAACACTATATTTCACAGAACTAGAAAAAAAGAATCCAAAAATTCATTTGGAACCAGAAGAGACCCAGAATAGAAAAAGCCATCCTAGGCAACAGAGACATGGTAGTGGGTATAACAATTCCCAATCTGAAACTATACTACAAAGCCACTGTGATAAAAAATAGCATCGTACTGGCAAAGAAACACATCTGAGCATCAGTGGAACAGACTGGAAGACACAAAAACAAATCCAGATGTACTCAGCTACATCACCTTTGCCAAAAGAGCTGACCATCCTCAGTGGAGGAAAGATAGCCTCTTTAATAAATGGTGTTGGAAAAACTGGATCTCAACCTGCCAAAGATTAAAACTGGACCCTTATCTTTCACCAGGCACTAAATTAAAATCCAAGTGGATTAAGGATATAAACATTAAAACAGAAACACTAAACTTGCTGGAAGTTA
Source organism: Fukomys damarensis (assembly GCF_012274545.1). Lineage (NCBI taxonomy): Eukaryota > Metazoa > Chordata > Mammalia > Rodentia > Bathyergidae > Fukomys > Fukomys damarensis. Next base: position 50,035,965 of record NW_022900928.1, read on the forward strand.
GGCAGAACTCTGGAAGACACTGGCATGGGAAAAAACTTTATGAATACTAGCAGAAAGAATCAATAACTGGGATCTCATCTTATTAAAAGTCTTCTGCACTGCAAAAGAAACCATCAGCAGAACTAAGAGACAACCTACAATGTGGGAAAAAATTTTTACCAGCTGCTCCTCAGACAAGAGACTATTATATGGAATATATAAAGAATTCAAAACAATCAGTCCCCCCCAAATATAAAGACCCAGTTCAAAAATGGGCATCTGAAATGAACAGACATTTCTCAAAGAAGTTAAAGCAACAAGTAAATATATGAAAAAATGCTCCACATCACTGGTCATTCCAGAGATGCAGATGGAAACAACACTGAGATTTAACCTCACCCCACAAAGAACGGCTGCTATCAAGAAATCACACAATAACAAATGTTGGCAGGGTTGTGGGCAGAAAGGAACCCTTCTCCCTTGTTGGTGGGAGTGCAGACTGGTGCAAACACTGGGGAAATCAATATGGAGATACCTTAAAGAGCTGCGACTCGAGGTTCTATTTGACCCAGCCATCCCTCTGCTGGGTATCTTTCCAAAAGAATTAAAAGAATCATATCATAGTGATATATGTGCACCCATGTTTATAGCGGCACAGTTTGTAATAGCTAAAACTTGGAAACAGCCCATTGGCCCATCAGTTGGAAACTGGATAAAGAAGATGTGGTTTTTCTATAAAATGGAATATTACTTAGCCATAAATAATGAGAAATTAGATTAATTCATAGGAAAATAGATACATATTGAGGATATATTCCTAAGTGAAATAAATAGGTCACACATGTGTCAATACTGAATAGTTTCTCAGGTATGAATAAACTATAATAGTACATAATATCCTAATGAGATAACTGACCTTGTGAAATTGGAAGAAAATGTCTAAAGGTGTAGGGAAAGTGGGAAGGGTAGAGGAAAGGTAATAAGGGAAAAGAAAAAAATGTGAGAAAATGAAAATAAAGTTTTTGTAAATGGGGAAGGCAGGAGGGGGTGAAGGAAGGGCAGGGACAAGGGGGAAAAATGAGAACCAAGACCTGTCATGTAAAGGTACAAGATCCCAATAATGTATGTAGCTTTACTGTATACCTAAAATGTACCAATAAACTCAATTTTAAAAATCCATGTTATCTTAACCAACAGAGCTATAGGAAAAAGTAACTTAACGGAACTCTGGGTCTAATCCAAAGATCTAATTTTTCACTTTTTATTAGAGAATATTCAGACCAGTCACTGTGATAAAAGTCACTGTGAATCCTGTGCCAGTTAATCTTGTCAATTTGACAGGATTAAGAGACCCCTAGAGAGGTGATTGGATGATGACTGCACTTTGATCATCAGTGGGAGGCAGGCAGGGCGCAGAACGTGGTCACTGGAGTGGGTCTTTGGTGGCTACATCTCTTGTTGCGCTCTGCTCCTGTGCTCTGGTTTCTGGCTGTCTCAAAAGGAGCGGCTTGGCTTCGCCACTTCCTTCCACCATGTGATTCTGCTTCACCACGACCACAGCAATGAAACCCCTCCAATAGACTGAAACTTCTGAAACTATAAGCCAGATAAAGCATTTTCTTCTTTACCTTGTATAGGTTAGACAATTTATTCAGGTAGGGGGAAGCTGAAACAATACAATCACCTTTTTGTGAACTTTTCTGTATATACAATTTCAGGGGTGCATCTAGTCTTTTATGTCCTGCTCTCATAGAGCTCATAGTACAGTTGAAGAAAGAAATCTGCAGCAACCCATTGCAATAGTGTTTGAACAGTCCAGGCCGAGGTAATAAATGACCCAAGGAGGGAGACAGGTGCTATCTCCTCCATTACAAAACCTGATACCAGGTGTATAGATTTTTTTAGAAGATGTAAGCAGTATGTGTCTGCCAGCACACTAATCTTTGACTAATCACCTATCTAGAAAATAATTTTTATTATTTTCAAAAACTATCACTTCCATTTTAAAGTTCATGAATCAAAGGCTCAGGAAATAAACTGATATAAAACTGATCTTTTTTTTTCCAAAGGGCAGAATTCAGTTGCATTTGAGCTCTATAAACCCAAAATTATAATTTCTTTTGTTTTCCCACAAATGCAGAATACTTTTAAGATTTAAAAACTCTGGAGTAAAGCCCACCTCAAGGTTTTACCTAAATTAAAAATTGTTATCACTTGGCAAATTATTCAATCCCCCTCAAGACAGGTTTTTTGTGTGGGGGACAGTTAACAATTCCTGCTTCACCTGGTGGTGGGAGGTTGACTAGAGCTTGCTCTGCCCATGAAGCGCACTCAGGAGAGGGGTAGGGACTTGGTGAACGCTAAAAATTTGCCTGTACTTGTTAAGGTTTTTTCCTGTGGTTTATTTTTCACTCATCTTCTTGAGCAGCACTCTCACTACGCATGAGTGAAAAGGGACATTGTGCTTCTAGGTTTTCCTATCTTTTCCCTCTAGTCCCCTCAAGCACTGTCTAACTAGCTTTACATTACTCATCATGAGATAGTCTCAGCATCGACCCTGATTTCTTTCAGGTGAGCTAGCATACCTACAATTCCTCCATCCAGTCAAATCCATAAATATTTATTGAACATTATCCAGTCAAAGATCATGGTGCTGGGAATACATTAATAAATAAATCAGATGACATAAAGTAAACAAATGCATAATTAAAATAAAATTGTGGATAGTAACAAGGATAATAAATCAAATAGAGTGCTGTTAGCAAGATGAGGGAAACATACTTTTAAAATGATGCAAAGAAAAAAATACTGGGACATTTGCAATGACACATACAATGAGAACCTTGGTATAACGAGAAGTCAAAGGAAAATACTGCAAGCGAAGAAACAGAGAGCACAAAGTCGTTGAGACACAAACAAGCCTGATATACTGGGGGTAGTATTTCAAGCTCTACCAGTTTCTGGACAGGGATGCAAAGAAATTTAAAAGTCAACAACTCTTCTTAGTTCTGCCAGAGATATGAGGTCACAGTGACAGACACAGCCCCAAGATTAAGTAGACAGACTGGTAAATACAGATAATCACAACGTACCAGAGAAGAAATCTTTGTGCAAACCAGCGATGTGACCAGGAAATCTGCATTATAGTTGATGAACTGGTGGAGGCTCCATGTGAACAATGCTGAGAAATATCCAGAGGATCCCAAATGTGTTGGAAGGGGAACATCACTTCTGTAACTTCACCTCTTGATGCTCTATGAGATTCTCACTGTAAATATGAGACGGGAAAAAAAAATCACTGTTTCTAGGAAGAGAAAGAAACCATTCTGAAACACACCAGGGGATTCTAGTCTCTCCTAAGGTCTGTGCTTTGGTGAAGCTATTTAACTAGAGCCCAACCTACCGGGTTTTTATCCTCCTCCAATCTGGAAGAATGGAAACACCCAGTGATAGTCCCCACTCCAATCCAAACCAACCTATTGCACCTGGCAGTGGAAATGGGCCTGAAAAACACTGGAAAATTTGGGCTGACAATGTAGTCAATGATAAAGTACTGCCTAGCATGTGTGACAGACACTCTGTATTCAATCCTAAGTGCATCAAAATACAAACAAAAAAGTAAAATTGACACTCATTAGAAGACTAAGGCTTAATCACAGGGCTATAGAAAAATTTCCTCCCTCCATTCTACCACTACATTAATAAGATCCTATCCACAGTGGTTCCTTTTACCCAAGACAGTGGACCCTTGATTTAGGAGCTCAGTGGGTTTCCAAGGGCTGGTTGTAACTAAGTCAATGAAGCCGAGATCCGGATGTTTACCTGGGTACACACTATAGATAACAAAAGGCTGTGAATCTTCTATTAACCTATTTAATCCAAGTTGTTCATAAGTGAGGCTGGTAGTAACTTAAGGGTTCACTGTATTTCATGTCTGACTGTCAAGGAAAAAAAAATCAAAGACATACTAAATACCCATAAACATAGTTTAGAAAGGGAATTAGTAACAGAGCAAGGCTTCAATGGATAAAATAGACAACATGCAAGAACAGGTGAATCTTCTATTAACCTATTTAATCCAAGTTGTTCATAAGTGAGGCTGGTAGTAACTTAAGGGTTCACTGTATTTCATGTCTGACTGTCAAGGAAAAAAAAATCAAAGACATACTAAATACCCATAAACATAGTTTAGAAAGGGAATTAGTAACAGAGCAAGGCTTCAATGGATAAAATAGACAACATGCAAGAACAGAGGAATACAGTGGACCCTCAAGTTAGGACTAGGACTGGCCTGACATAGGAATATGGGTTAATTAAGTTAATGGAAGATTCATTGGTCTCTTGTTATTGATAGCGTGTACCCAGGTAAACATCCTGATCTCAGCTGTATTCACTTAGTTACAACCAGCCCTTGGGAAGGGATCAAGTTCATAAGTCAAGGGTCCACTTTATCTTTGATATGCTTGCTAGAAGGTTCAATGTGGCTAAGAATTCTGAAATGTCTTCACATCTCAATTGAAATCTTGAAAAAAGAAAAGTAGAGAAAAAAAACTGGGGTAAATTTTTTAAAAATCCATAAACTGTGGGACAATCACAAACATGAACACAAAAAGGAGAAGGAAGCAGAAGAATAGAAGAAATATGCGGAGTAATAAGGAAAATTCCCCTTAAATTAATATCAGATACCACTATCACACATTCAAAAAGCTCAGAAAATACTAAGTAAATGTCAGAAGAAATAGGCATATCATGTTCAAACTACAGAACACTGGCAATTTAAAAATGCTGAAAGAAGCTACAGGGAAAAATCACCTTATAGAAAAGAAAAGAGAAAAATTATATCTGACTTCTCAGAAACTATGCACACAAAGAAAGTCAAGTGAAACATTCAAAGTCTTTAAAGGAAAAAAAACACCTAGAATTCTGCACTCTGAAAAACCATCCTTCAAAAGAAAAGGAGAAATAATGACTTTCTCAAACAAACAAAAATGAGATTTTTTTTGCCAGTAGATCTGGAAAGAAATGCTAAAAGCAATTTTATAGATCCTAATGAGATAATTGACAATGTGAAATAGGAAGAAAAGGGCTAAAGGGGTAGGGAAAGTGTGAAGGGTAGGGGAAAGGTAATAAGGGAAAAGAAAAAATATAAGAAAATGAAAAAATGGAAATAAAGTGTTTGTAAATAGGGAGGGGAGTAGGGAGTGAAGGGAGGGCAGGGACAAGGGAAAAAAATGAGAACCAAGACCTGTCATGTAGAGGTACAAGATTCCAATAATGAATGTAACTGTACTGTATCCCTAAAATGTACCGATAAACTCAATTAAAAAAGCAATTTTATATTGAAAAGAAATATTATATACATCAAAAACCTAGATATACATAAAGAAAAAAAGCATTGGTAAAATGAAGGGAAAATTAAAACTGTCATCTATTTTATTCCTAGTAGATCTGACTGATAACTGTTCAAAATAATAATAGTAACAACGTATTTGATATATATGTATATAGCACATACTTTTGTATGCTTAATTATAAATGAAGTGAATGACAGAGTGATACAGAGCAGGAGCAGGATGAATGGAGCAGCACAGTGCCCTTTGAAAGTGGGCTTGAACAAGTAAACCCTCAGAAAAATAAAAGGAAACAAAAAGAACTATATGATAAACTAAAACTAATATAAAATGTCATTATATAAAATGCATTAAATAAAACCATAAGAGACAGGAAAAGAAGACAAAAAATAAGAACAAAGGCAGCAAACAGAAAACAATAACAAATACAGTAGGTAGATATTAATGCCACTATACTGCATTAGTAATCACTTTGAATATCCATGGGCTAAATTCATGAATTAAAAGGCAGATATTGTCAGAGTATATTAAACTATAAGGCTAAATTTTGCATTAGGTGCAAGATATCATTTTAAATATAAAACACATCATTAAAAGAAGAAAAGGGCTAAAGGTGTAGGGAAAGTGGGAATGGTAGGGGAAAGGTAAGAAGGGAAAAAAAAGGAGAAAATGAAAAAATGGAAATAAAATGTTTGTAAATGGGGAGGGGAAGAGGGGGTGAACGGAGGTCAGGGATAAAGGGGAAAAAATGAGACCCAAAACCTGTCATGTAAAGGTACAAGATCCCAATAATTAATGGAACTGTATTGTATACCTAAAATGTACCAATAAACTCAATAAAGAAAAACAAAGTAATTAGGGCCAGGAGTTTAGCTCAGTGGTTCTGCCGCCTGACCTGCAAGTGCAAAAATGGGGGGGTATAGAAAGATATATCATGTTAACACTAATTAAAAGAAAGTAAAAGTAGTTATATTAATCTCAGAAAAAGTAAATTTCAGAGCAAGGAAATTTATTAGGGCTAAAATAAGCGAGAGGAGTCAGTTTGTTGAGAAGACATTACAATCTCTAACACACACATACTGACAGAAAATCAAAATAGATAACCTTAACGGAGACCTTAACAAAGAAGATACAGAGATGGCAGACAAGCTTATGAAGAGAACGCTACATGCAATGGAGGTCATGAGAACTAAAATAACAAGATGCTGAAATTCACATATTAAAATGGTCAACATCCAAAAAATACCGGCAACATCAAGTTCTGGTGAGGCTGTAGAACAAGGGCATTCATTCATCTCGGTTAGACATGCAGAGTGGTGTTGCCACTTTGGAAAACAGCTCAACAGTTTCATACAAAAGTAACCATTCTTGTACCATATAAGTCATTAATTGTTCTCCTACTCTAAAGAGCTGGAAACTTATATTCACACACTTCAAGTGGATGTATGCAGCAGCTTTATTAATAACTGCCCAAATTGGAAGCAACCAAAATGTCCTTCAGTAGGTAAACAGGTAATTAAACTATACATTTAGATGAAGGACTTTTTCACTCAAGCACTAAAAAGAAATGAACTATCAAGTCATACAAAGACAAGAAAGAAAATTAAATATATATCACAAAGTTAAAGAAGCCAATCCAAAGAAATTAGTGTTATGATTCCAACTATATGACTTTCTGGGAAAGGCAAAACTATGGAGATAGATAATAAAAATGTCAGTGATAACACATTGTCTGAGGTTAAATAAGAGCAGGATGAATAGACAGCGCATAGAGGATTGTTTGGATAGTATAATCCTTAGGATACAATAATGGATATATGTCATTATACATTTGCCCATACTGACAGATTGTACAAAACTAAGAGTAAACTGTAATAAATTGTATTCTTTAGGTGATAATGATATGTCACATGGGAAGACATTGTGCAGGAGGCGGGAAATATATGGAAAATCCTTATATCTTCAATAAGTTTTTCCTGTGGTCAAAACTGCTCTAAAAAGCATCTATTTAAAAATATCATTGAGAGCTAGAGTCACCATGGATGATAGTGAGATCAAGAGTTAAATAGGATTTTTATCATGTAAAGAGAGTAGTATAGAATGCAGTGAGAAGCTTCAGTTTCGGTGGTAGAAATGATATTTTTATTGTGTTGCAGGCTAGGAATTCAATCTAGAGCCTTGCGCCTGCTAGGCAAGCGCTCTACTTCTCATACCTCAGCCCTTTTTTATTTTGAAACAGGGTGTAAGTTTCCCAGGCTCAAAATCGCAATTTCTGCCTCAACCTCCTGAGAGGCAGGACATACAATGGAGAAGAATGGAACAAGAGTCTTTGCTTTCCCATTGTAAATACTTTAGTACCATTTTTAAATCATACATGGGTTCTTCTCTGATTTAAGTAAAAATGTTAAACTATGATTTCAGAATCTTGGCTAGTGATGCAACAGGGATAGGAATTGAACTTATAACCCTGACATAATCTGACCCAGAAATTCCTTTTCTAGTAATATTCCCTAAAGAAATACTCAGAAATAAGGACAAAGATTTATGCACAAGGATGTTTGCTACAGTATAAATTATAAGAGTAAAAAGTTGAGAAGAACCTGCATAAAAATTTGGAGATGACGTAAATGAATTATACATTACCCATAAATAGAATATTAAACAGCCACTAAATCATTTTAGATAATCAGAGTTTATATAGTGTTCATATCACATCATTATGCCAAGTAAAAATATGGAATTAAAGACACAGTTTGGGTGCATAACATGCATGAACAGAATGAAGCACTAGCAACTGCACAGTTCAAAAACAAGAGCAAACTAATGTCTATCACCAATGGAACATCCCTAAAGAAACTTAAAATTTATATTTATAATAGAAAGAAAATGATCCCAGAAAGGAAGAATAAGACGAAAAGAAATGGTCAACAAAGAAAAAAAATGAATAAATGTTAATGGAACATTGATAGTGGGCTTTAAAATATATATATATAATATACATTTAAAATTCTCTATTTGGAAGGTGCAAATGAATTAAAATATTCTAAATTCTTTTAAGAAGGTAAAATTATTTGGACACTTTAACATATGCATACTAAAATTTCTAAGCTAACTGCTGAAATAAATTAGGGTTTATAGCATCCAAAGTACAGTAGTATAGAAGGGAAAAGAGATGAGGGAAAAATTAATTAATAAAAGGGGGAAAAGTGTTAGAAAAATGGTGGGAAAAGGACATAACAGGAGAGAGAATACATAATAGGGTAATAATATGAATACAAAGATATCAATAATCACAAATGTGCCAAATATTTAAAAGATATAATTGTCAGAATGTATATCTTCAAAAGCTACCAAAATACAATACTTACTTATGAGAAAAGAAATATACTGACCTCACTCTACAGGCATGCCCTGAAAGTGATTTGAATCCCCAAGTCTAAGTACAACTAAGATCCTGTATCCAGCAGCCTTCAAAACTGTTCCTCTTTCCCTAGTACACAGTGACCTAAGTGTGCATCCCAAGGTTCCTTTGAGAACACTTGGACATGACAACTCTGCACACTTGTTACAAGTCCTTATTCACAGACTAGAGCCACTCATTTACTCTGCGACTCTTAGTATGAGAACTAGTTCACGTGCAAAGTTGATCAGGGAGTCACGATTTACTACTGGGAAGGCTGACCTACTTCACCATCTACTCATTTTTCTTATTCCCTTCTGATTACCTAGATTAGGCAGGCCTCTTATTTATTGACAATCTGCCTTGCCTATAGGAAAATTATGTTTTCTGAGTTATTTCCATATATCCCTGGGAAGCAGGAACACACCCCACCCCACCCCCTAGCCTTGATGTCTTTGGATAATTAGCCACACATGAAATGTGAAAAATAGTGCTTACTCCTGACTCTGCTATTCCAGGGTCTTGACAAGCTCTTCCCTCCTTATTCCTAAAGAGCCTTTACTGCCATGATAGCATCTCCTGCCATTATTAAGCACTACTGAGCCCTTACTAGCATGTGTCTTATTACTTTGGAAAACGGAGTGACCACTGGGGCCTAACACTGCCAGCTAATGGTCCCACCACGAATGTCGGTGGCTGTCAGCCTTTCAGTTGCTTCCTGTACAAGTATCCATGGCAATAATCCAGCACTTTCTGGGTTAACTCATCATTCTGGAAAAGTTTCATTAACAAGGTACTACATTTCCTTCACTGTATAATTTCTCTGCCTTAGCAGTCCCAGCACTTTCCCAGTTCGTTATGGACATTATTTGTGGTCTGGTAAAGAGGAGGGGAAGCGAAGTCAGCTCCTAAGAGAAGGGGAACTACCTTATAGATTTTGGCCTCATGTAAAGCACTTACTTCCTTCTAGCCAAGGGCAGCAGTCTGTGTGATACACCTTCCAAAGAGCCATGGGGGCCACTTCTGCCGAGCCAAAGGAGTCAAGGAGTATTTGCAGATTCAGGTGTAGCATTAAGTGTTGGATCCTACTTCCACGCTCTCAGGGTGCTGGTTTTGACACAAGAATTCTCTGAAGTTCTGCCACTTTACAAATGTTCGACTTTAGAATAAAATATAGATTATCTCTAGGACTTTAGTGTAGGCATACATCTTTAAATTAATAAAAGCATTAACCATAAAATAACTAACATAAAATTAAGAATTTATGTTCTTCAAAACACGGTGAGATAGCCAAAAAGGAACTCACAAGCTAGCATATTTATAGTACATATAACTCACAAACATTAAAATTTAGACTATAAGTACCAATGAGATATCCCACAGAAAAACTAGTGAAACCTTAAAAAAGCACCTCTCAAGAGAAAACATGAGCAGCAAGTAAATATTTGAAAATATATTCAATATCATTGATAACCAGAGAAATGTAAAATAAAGTATGTGATAGCATTTCACATTCATCAACTACCAAAAATTCGAGTTAACAGTACCAGTTATTGGAAAGGATATGAAGCAATGAAAATTCCTGTTATGCTAATGGGAAAGTAAATAGGTGCAACTATTTTGAAAAACGACCATCCGTTTGTTAAGTGTCAATCTGTGCCTACATTGTGACCCCACAAATTCAGTGTAAAGTACAAACTATGAAGATGGCAAGTTAACGGATAAATTTTTCTTAAAAATCTATCTAGTTCTGCAGGTTCCCAAAGTGAGCACCACAAGTCAACAGCACCCACCATGTAGATGTGGGAGCCCGCCTCGGGAGCAGTAGTTTGTGTTTTAACAGGCCCTCTAGATGATTGTAGTAAGGGCTAAGCTATAAAAAACCCAGATTCCGTGGGTTTAAAAATATCCTTTTAAAAATATATGCCTGGAATACAACAGAATAAAATAAAATATCACTGTGTTGTAAGAAGGACAATTACTGTCTAGCTGAAGTTTTATTTTAGTAATAAGTGTGCATGCATCCAGAGTGTGTGCATAAGACTTCTACACAGCAACAGGAAATATATACTAGAAAATTCCCATCAGCATTATTTATAATAGCAAAGTACTGGAACTACTTAAATGACTATGGACAAGAGAGAGACAAGTAAATGCAATATATGGAGGAAATAGAATACCTATATAGCAGTGTTAAAATTTGTGGGAGGGCATTGATTTGATGAGACTCTTGCACCAAGCACCAATAGGCCAAACCAATACAGAGTTTAACTACAACAGCAGTTATAATTAATTGCAGGTGGCTCTATAACAGATTAAGCTGTTACCAATTAAGTTTTCCCTACTTAGTACTTTTTTCTATAAATTCTGTCGGATCACATTATTAGCTGGAGTCTTCTGCTTTGGTTTTGCATTCTGCTACTCTGAGTATCTTTTTATTTACCTTGTTTAGCTTTGTTTCTGTTTAGTTTATACAGTACTTACTGAAATTACTGCCACCAACTTTTAAATCTAAGAATTTTTCCTTTTAGTAGCAGTGAGTAAACAAAAAGCTACAATGATATTCTTCAACATTAGTAAATTTATTTCTGAGAGTTGAGAAAGAAGCAAGATTGAATAAATGTAAAACAAAAGCTCCAAAAATATTGCTAACGTTCTAATTCTCTTTTTGAGTTTTTAAAATTTTTAACTTTTACACAAAACATAAGTTGTCCATATTTATGCTCTACCATTTAATACATATATATATCACATAATATTCAAATCAGGTTAAACACATGTATCTCCCAAATTGATAAGAATTCTATGTTTTGAAAAATTTCAATATCCTTCTAGCTTTTTTAAATGTACAGTACATAATTACTACCTATAATCACTGTACTGCAACAGTATCCCAGGGCATCCTGTTCCTAACAATATTCTGTGTATTAAGGAAAGTGTTAGAAATACAAGCATTTTCAAATTATTTAAATTCTAATTGTATACTATCTATACTGAATTAAGTATATTTCATAATAAAAATACAGTCAACCTTCGAGTTACGACTGGCCTGATGTCTGGAACAACCTGGGTTAATTAGGCTCATGGAAGATTCATCAGCCTCTTGTTATTTACAACATGTTCCCAGGTAAACATCTAGATCTCAGCTGTATTGACTTAAGACCAACTCAAGTAACAACCAGCCCTCAGGAACCAGTCAAGCTCGTAAGTCAAGGGTACACTGTATATGTAGACAGGAACATATAAAAAAAGAAGCATATGATTAAGCAGGAAGTGGTATCTATCAATAAAAATTGAACTGTGGTAATTTTAAATTTCTACTTTGCATTCATTTGTGTTTTCAAGTTTTCTTATCTGAGTTTGACATCCTTTTTAAACCAGAAACTAACTGTACTGATTATTCAGTAATCTTGATCACCTTCTCAGAGAACATAACCCTCCCTAAATTCCCTGGTTGGGGTCCAACTGACCTCATGACCCAACTCTGTCCTGATGTCCCCAGCCATTTGCTGATTGTACCCTGACTCGGTATCTAATCTGCAGGATGTGTAACAAGTTTAGTTTAAACAGCTTTGAAAATACGCAGGGACTGCCGTAATCCTGTAAGGAATGTTCAGACACAGATGAAACAGTAACAGCTGACGGGATGAGACGAGCTGGAAGGCCTTGTAGAGACGGCATCACCAAGACAGGAGAGACCAAGTGCAAGAAGTTATTGGGGTCCAAAACTTCAAATAATCAGCAGAGACAAGCTGAGAAAATATAGTTGCCACACAAAGAGAAGGGGCATCAAGATCAGTCCTGGAGAAAGGAATAGAGGCATGTACATTGCTTATTTCCTATCCTATTTCAGTACACTTTAGTCCAGTGGTATTTTCCTGTCTTTCGTTATCCAACAAATAGTCTCTTGTTTTATTACAAAAAACTTTTAAAATGTTAAAGCAATTGTCTTGGGTTTTCTTTCTTTATAATATAAAAACTTTATCTAGATAGTAATACCATGTATTTTTGAAGGTATATCCTATGCACCATTTATTCATCCGTGCTTAGCAGCAATAGCAAAGAAAAAATAAAATTAGCAACTTAATGGGTTGAATACAGACACCCCAGATATATACTCAATAATAATCCTCCACACCTGTGGAAGTGGTCTTATTTGGAAAAGGCCTTTTGCGGTTTTCATTGAGGTCAGGATCCCAGATGTTGTCATCTTGTGTTCAAGGTGAGTCATAAACATGGTGACTGGTGACCATATGAGAGAAAAGATGGAAAGATTTGAGATGCAGTGAATGGCATGTAAAGAGGGTGGCAGAGTCTGGAGGCATGGTTTTGGACTTCTGGCCTCCTGTGGCAGATTGAATAAATTAAATCTGCTTGTTTGTGAAAAATTGTTATGGCAACCACAAGAAAGTAATTCAGACAGAATTTTTTTAAGCTACTAGAAATTTCATGTTTTCATTCATTTGAATTTGTGGACAAGTATAATGTATGTCATAACACTGAATGATTTATATGTATGAATGTATTACCCATCTCTTTAGACCACACTTGGAGAATTTCTGATGCACAAACAAGTAATAGTTTGAATGTGACCTAGTTTCAGTCCAGAACCTCAGAAGACAAGGAATCCAGGAAAATTCCTTCTTATGAAGAAAATGCTGTTAAAGCAAAAAATGAAAAATCTAGAAGTGTAGCACATGAAACCCACGTAAATAAGATTCATTGTTTCTCTTTGATTCCATTCATTTTTCTGGTTGACTCAAGAAGCACCACACACGGTGGGCAGCACACTTACAGGCAGATTAAGCCTGGACACCCAGAACTGAGGTTGGACAGCACCACCATCCTAGACACAGGACAGGTCAGGACACAGCTGCGTTCCCCTCTGGGCATTCTTCTCCCCTTGAACTCCAAATCCCTGAGAGCACAATCCTGGAACACACACTCACTTTTCCTATAGAAACTTGGCTTCACATTTTAATACTTTGAAGGGCCAAGTATTGCAGCTCACAGAAGATGGGAATTGTACTGCTGGTTGGGTGATCGAAAACATTGCATTTAGAGGTATCAGATGAACAGTGTTCACAAACAGATCAGTTCATGAAAAAAATGACCACTTCAAGTGAAGTAATCAGGAGATGGACCATCAGTGGACTTGGGGCCTTTGTCTTGTATTTAGACCTTTCCGTCTCAGCTAAGTACTTCTCTCTGACCCTACAGAACAATGCATGTCCTTCTCAATACTTCTCTTTCTCTTACTTTGCTCTCCATAGACCTTTACATTGCTTTCTTCTCAATACAAAGAAGTAATGTCACAATCATTTTTTCTAGTAGAAAAGTGTTAATAATACAAAAGGCTTTATCTGTTCTTGAAGAATTTTTATTACATCTATTCAACATATACCAGGTGTGCTGGCATATGCCTGTAATCTCAGCCCCAGGGCCAAGGCAGGAGGACTGCTGCAAGTTTGAGGCCAGCCTGAGCTACATAGCAAGACCCTCTCTCAAAACAAAACAAAGTGAAAGAAAACAAAACATATCCATTCATTATGTTTCTTGGTCACTCTGTTCCAGATTGTGAAGGCAGTTGCACCACAAGCTCCTCATGCTAGATCTGGGAATATGGTTCTAAGATTAATAAAAACCCATCCCTTTCCTGAAACAACTAATAATTAAGAGGTAGACATCAGTTAGTAAACAAAAATTAAATCAGAGTAATTTTTCAGTAAATTCACTTTAATGTCACATATGCAACTTTGAATAGTCTTATGCTGGTAAAGCCTCATTCTATGTTTCCAAAACTACCGACCTAAATGATATTTTGAGTTTTCTTCAGTAAAGACTTTACAATACAGGGCTGGAAAAGAGCAGTTTTATTTTCCATTCAAGACATCCTCAGGAAAACACTAGATGGGTGTAGTATGAGAAGCCCCATGACCAGCCGGTTTATTTCACCAGGGCAGTACACAGCTGGGCTGGAGTCTCTGAGGGTGGTCGGTCTGTAAATTCTTATGAACAATTCTGCAATATCTTTGCTTCTGAGCACAGGCATAGGAAGCAAAACTCCACAGTTTATCTACATAAATTTTATTTTATGAGATGTTTCTTAGCTATATTTTATAACCAAAAGAAAAGTCAATAATATAAATTTCAAAAATGGTTCCTTAAGAAAAATAAAACTATATGCCTAACTATATGCCTCAGACTGAAAAGGCTCATCAAAAGATTAGGAATGGTGAATGAAGTTCAATGCTTTATTAACTTTATTCACACTATCTTGAAATTTTCATTTTTATAAGAAAAAGTCCTCCTCCCTCCCATGATAGTTTTAATGGATGGGGTTTGCCATAACTTTGTTATATATAAATGTATAGGAATATACTGCGGTTTGGATGTGGTTTGTCCACCAGGGGTACATTTTTTGGATGCTTGGTCTGGATGGTGATGAAATGGGATACTGGGAAATGGTAGTATATCGAAAAGGTGGGATCAAATGAGAGGTCCTTACAGCTTGAGGGGAGGGAGACTGGCCTTGAAGAATTTAAGATAGCGCTCATATGACCCTTGAGTTCTCTAAAGAATGCTTTTGAAAGTCTGATCCTGCTCCCCCAACACCTTGTTTTCTGCTTCCCTTATTCACTCGTGATCACTTGCTCCTGTCACATGCTCCTGTCACTGCCATCTGTTATGGTATGACTCAGCTGAGAGGTGCCTCACCAGAAATGAGTCAAGGCAGGTATTGTACTCTCCAACTTCCTAGAATGAACTAAATAAACCTCTCTGTAATGTTAAGCTGCCTTGAGTATATCATTAGAATGATGGCAATCAAGCCAAAAGATGATAAGTTTCAAACAGTCTCTAGTATTTTATTTCAAAGTATATTAATTAGTACATCACAGTTGACTCGTGCTTTAGGTGGAGAAATTTATCAACATTCATTCCTTTTTGTAAAAAGAGAATAGATAAACAGATGCATTCCCTAGGATTTTGAACCAGAAGGCTGGGATTTCTTCTATGGTTTAGTGACTTGTTACTAATTTATCTATTCTTCAGTTCCTTTATCTAAAAGGTTATGTGACTGTTAAACTTAATTGTTAAATTGATTTGTTTGGGAGCCACACAAGGGATTAGTAATATATACTTTTGGGTGTTGCTGGGTGAATCATGAAGATATACCTTGAGTTATATATCTCTTCCCTTCCTCTCTGACATTGTTCCTCTGCTCTGCTTTCTGGCCACTGTGAACTAAATTTTGCTCCACCACACCTTTCTGCCATAATATTTCTGCTTTAGAACCTGCTTATCGTGTACTGAATGCCCTGAAACTGTGAGCCAAACTAAACCTCTCCCACTTTAAATTGTGAGTCTTGGGTATTGAATCCTAGGTAAGAAATCTGCCTACTACAGGTGGGTATGAGAGTAATGTACATCTTATAGTATTGTAATAATCACAAGCAATTACATATGTGAAACTCTGCTAACCAAATGTCAATGAACAAATACATGGAGTATAGCTAGTTAGCTGTCATCCGAACAAAGCGGTCAAAAAGCCCCATATAATTCCCTAATTGGAGCAAAGGAATTGGCATCAAAAAATGATTTCAAGAATCTCAAATATCATATTACTCTCAAAAATTGCTGCTTACTACTGATATAAGGGTCTTTGCCTTAAAAAATACTATTGGTGCCAGTCTGGGGTTTAGGAGGAAGGAGAATCGTGGTGATTTGTAGAACAGCGAAAAAACTACCCTGTATTACACTATAACAGTGGATACATGTCATTACATATTTGGGAAACCTACAGAAGGCACAGTACAATGAATGAACCCCAATGTAAACTACAGAATTAACAATATATCAGTATAGCTCATCAATTTCAACTAATGTACCATACTAAGGCGAGATGTTAAAAATGGAGGAAAACAAGGTAGAATAAAGAGCACATGGAGATTCTCTGTATTTTTTTACTCCATTTTTCTGGTAAATCAAAAACTGTCCCCAAAATTGATAAAGTTATTAATTTTTAAGTAAAGTAAAAAATGATGGATACTAGTGTTAATTAAAAGAATCTTATTATATTATCATCATGTCCTTCTATTTCTATATAAACAACCACTCCAAACTTGATGACAAAAGCAGTCATTTCACAATCTGTGTCACAAAATGGGCACAGCTCAGCAGGTGGATATCTGGAGCCTTGGAGGGGAAAACCAGAGATCTGAGCTCAGCTCTCATGCTCTCCTTCCCCTGAGTGTTTCAGGCTTTCTACAAAAGAGATTTGAAGCAGGATAGGTTTATCTGCAAGCTCAGGATTTAATAGTGGATGCTGTAAGAGACAGAAACAGTCAGTAGCGTCTAGTGGGAGTCCGCAAACTGGCACAAGATCACATCTGTTATATCAGTTATTCAAAGCCAGCATGGATCTTGCTTTGATTTGAGGGGAGGAGATTCAGAAACTATTTCTCATTGAGAGAGCCATCAAAACCTTAGGGGCCATCATTGATCTATTGCGGCCATTCTATAGAATCTGAATCTTATCCTGTCAAAAAAGGAAGCTACTGAAAGATTTTAATCTAAAAAAAGTCATATTAAATCAGTCAAAGCAGTAGGAAGCAGACTGAGGAGGAAGAAAATTACAAAGTGACATCCTAGCATTCATTATCACAGAATTTCCTACTTTGTATTTTTAAGTGGCTTCTTCAAAGTGGATTTAAGCTCACTTCGCTGACCTGATTTGAAAGATAGTCATTTGTAGCTGTTAAGCTATTGACATCATTTCAACTGGTGGACTTTGATGTGTAGCGTATTTGTCTCTCCAGTTAGATGATAAACTTATTGAAAACAAAATTTTTCAAATCTGAAGCACCAAGAATTTTCTAAGTGCTCATAAAATATTTATTGATTGGTTGATTATAAAAGGAAAATAACGGACTCCTTCAGTTAACAAATATTTATTGAACTTTTACCATGTTTCAGACCAAGATGCTTGCAGTACAGCAGTGGAAAAGATGATGCTTCCCTCACTGAGCTAACATTTTAAATCGGCAAAACTCGTGAGAGAAGAAGGATCTCCTGGAAGGTTTCTGCATAGACAATCTGTTATTCTATGAGGCCCTCACCTGAGTAAGAAATTTCTCTCTTTTATAAACTGCAAGTGACCTTGGAGTCAGAAATTACTTTGCCTCGGTAAATAGACAATTATTTTACTCAGCACTACAGTGTCTGTAAGTCAACTGAGACAATCAAGTAGCAGTAGGGTATCAATCTAAAGAGAGAATCTTACCCTTGCAGGCGTTTCTTCATTAGAAAGCACAGCTGCAACAATTATTATGATAGCAAAATCCTAATTGCACTCAATTGCCAACAAGGAGATTTCCATGTATGCCTTATCCAAGGCTATTTATTCTTGCCATTCTCCAACCTGTGTAAATATCCCCCCTAATACAAGGGTTTCTAAGTTTTTTTATACACACAGTCCAAATAAGGGATACCTAAACATGACCCAAAGCAGTACATAATTGACTTGGAACAGGCAGAGAAAAAGCATAATATAAATGTTGTAAAAACAGAAGGTTTGCTATAAAGATCAAAATCAAAGATATAAATCACCATATGCTACAATCATTCTGCTTTCTCTTCTACATTTTAAAACAGCTTTGAAAAATCAAACATTGTAAATTTAATCATATTATGTTTTGTAACAAGGTGACCCACCAAGAAAGTATATGAAGTACTATATGTATCTACATATTGACAACATTCTCTGCTTTTCTGTCTTATTTTTAATCCAAACTATATTTATTGTCTACTATATGCCAAGCTTTCTTCTAGGAACTAAGAAAAACAATCAAGAAAACAGTTTGATGAATTATTTAATGAATTTCTCATTCATTAAATATTCACAATATTGGTAAAAATAGATATGCATTGGATATAAATAAAAAGTTTAATTTAAAATTATATGCTTTGTTAACAAATCAAATTTTACTACCAGAGTCCAGTGAAATTGATACTTTATGTATTGTTGATGGGAGTATAAATTGAAGTAACTCTAGCGTGTATTTTTGTGACATTTATCAAAATCTTTCAATACATGCTTATTCCAGCAATTTTGTTTCTGAGAGCTCATGCTAAAGCAAAATAATCATGAATTTGCACAAAAATTTATCTAACAAGGATTTCATCATGCCATTTTTATAGTTAAAAATTGACTACTATTTCAAAACCAAGAATGGAGAACTTGATCTATTCATTCTATAATTTATGATAAAGCATGAATATTTAAAATAATATTATAGAGAAAATGGGAAAATGTTGGCCATGTTGTCAAATGCTTATTTTCTTAAAGAGAAACAATACGTATAATAGAATGCTATTTTAAAATTCGGTTTTTGGAAAGAACTGGCAAGAACCATCCCTTATTGTTCCCATCAGTCGGAGGCCAAAAATCAAAAGAATTTAATCATAGTTGGCATCATTTCTTTTGGCACCAAAAAGGACATCCATTGACAACCAGCATGGTTTTTCTTGTGATTCAGCCAACTTTCAGGTCTGGTGAGAAAGAGCCAAATGCTTCTCAGCATAGTAATGGGGCAGTCTGTTGTTCACAAAGGACAAAACACAAAACCCAAGCTGATAGAAAAAGATGTCATTTCCTTATTACCAGGCCATCCCAAAAAGAGGAAAATTAATTCTTGTCATTGTGAGAAGGGTGTACTTTATAGGTGAGTTGGTTGAGGGAACCTGCTCTCCAGAAGAACTGAGCATGTATTAAGAGATCAACATTCATTCATCTCTGCAGGAGGCTCAGTGCCCTCCGTTGTCCACTACCATGCAGTGCAGAAGTCAATAATCCATGGCCCACCTGGCCCAGTCCAGCCAACTCTGCTTTTGTGTGGCCCACAACTAAAAATAATTTTAAATTGTTAAGTGGTTAAAAAAACTAAGAATTTTATATTATAGGAAATTCAAGTTTTAGTGTCCAAATACAAAATCTTACTGGAGCACACCCAGAATTCTCGTTTTTGTGTTGTCTGTTGCTCCTTTCTTGCAAGGCAGAGTTGAGCAGTTGTGACAGAAAGCATATGACCCCCAAACCCTAAGGTATTTTTTATTTGGTCTTTTTCAGTAAAGGTCAGACAGACCCTGCTCTAGAGGAAGAGCTTCAGTGGGCAACTCCACAAAGTCCAGTTACACGTTTTCAACACCTCCAGTGCATTGCTGATCTCCATAGAAATTGTTCCAGGTAGGTTAGCAAAGATTCTCTCCTTTCAGGAATGAAATGAGAGGAATCTCTAATAAATCCAGCTTATTATATAACTATAACACAAGAATCAGTGTCCATTCCCACCCTCCAGCCCCATTTAAAGTGTCAGCTCCCTCTAAAATACTCAGGAAAGTAAAGGTTTCACTAAATTCTCAATCTGTTACTCAAAAAGCTCCTCCTGAAGAACAGCTTTTCTTAGATCTGCCAAAACCGAAAAAGCAAGACTATGGCTAAACAATGATTTCATAAAGAGATTAGTGCATTTGTGAACCATAGACATATTCAACCATCCCAAGGAAACACTATCAATTTGAACTAAAAGAGACAAAGTTAGGATAAAATGAAAGAATGCAGCCCAATTTCTTAGATCCTGCAGGACCACATGAAAGAGTTCTTATAAACAAATGTCCACTATTCTCTGTAACAAGGAAAGACTGACTTTGAAGGTGAGTCAGAGATCTTCAGGGATTTCCCCTTGCTTTTCAAAGAGTAGGACCACTGGCCAGGGATGTAGCTCAGTGGTGCCTGGGAAGTGCAAGGTCCCGAGTTCCATCTCTGATTCCACAAAAAAAATAATAAATAAATAAAAAGAATAGGAGCTTTGACTCAATTTCAACAAGCCAGATTTCAGAACTGTGGAGCTGGGCTCCCCCCAGAGCCTTGGGTGCCTGACATCCACCCAGAAAGATCCTAAGGTACAACCCCACTTACAAGAGCTATAGGTAAGAGACTGCCTCTCCAGTTCATCCAGGAGGCAAATAAACCAGATAGAATGATTTTTAGAGATTTACTAACAGTGTTTGTCCTAATGAGCTTTGGACTTGCTTTGAAAATGGCACTTTTTCCTTCTATTTTTTTCCATTTTGGAATGGGTATTTTTTCTTATCTCACCATTGCCGTGTGTGTGTGTGTGTGTGTGTGTGTGTGTGTGTGTTTGTGGTACTGGGGATTAAACACTGAGCCTTTATACTGTTCTGTATCCCCAGCCTATTTTTGTAGGTGTTGTTGTTGTTGTTTCAAGACAGGATTTCACTAAGTTGTCCAGACAGGACTCTTGAACTTGTGATTCTCCTGCCTCAGCCTCCCAGAATGCTGGGACTACAGGCACTCACCACTGTACATTAGAAGCATATATGTGGTTTCCAAGATTCAAACTACAGAGGAATTTTCCTTTGGGATGAGTGGTGCCTGAGGTCCCATTCATATCTGATTTAGACAATATTTAAGCGAGACTGAACTTTCGACTTTACATATGATGCTGAAACTAGTTAAGGTTTGAGGGATTGTTAGGATGAAATTAATGTATTTGTCATGCAAGGACATGAATTTTGAGGGATTCCAAGTATTGTGCTATAGACTGAATATTTTTGTTTCTCCAAATTTATATATTGAAGCATTAACCTCTAAGAGACCTTTAGAGCTTGTCTGGAGGTTCTAGTAGGGGAGTACAGCTAATTGTATACCCTTGACTGAGGGAAACAGTCCTCCTCTCTTGGGGAGGGTCATCCCCTTACACTGCAGCTTTGCAACTTCAGGAGGGACACACATGGAGCAATGAGGGAGGAAGGAGACACCTACCTAGCCAGCTAGATCATCCAAGTCGATGCTGACAATCAATGGGATGAAAGATTTCATAGCCAGATTGCCCTTACATCCAAGAAGGGACCTTTAGGAGGTCATTGGGGTCATTATGTCAAGATGTAGAGCACTAGGGATGGTGTTAATGCCTTTATATGAGAAATACCAGAGCTTTCTTTCCCTAATATGTGAGGATACAACAAGAAGGTGCCCAAGTCCAGGCTAGGAAGAGTGGCCCTCATCAAGAACCAGCACCTTGATTTTAGACTTCCCAGCCTCTAGAACTGTGAAGAATAAATGTCTGATTTAAACCATCTAGTCTGTGTTATTCTGTTATAATAGCCCAAGCTAAAACAAGCTGTAAGTAAAGCATGAGATATAACCTCAAACTAGTTGAAACAACTAAGATATTGACTACTATGAATGGAAACCCAGAGGTCTGAGTGTCCTTTGTGCTATCAGACAATTCAATTGCGCTATTGAGATTGGGGTTCTTTCCTTCAATCTACCCAAAAATCTTCCATCCTAAAAGTGATCTCACATGTCTTCCAGTGAGCTATCTTTGGCATTAGAATTTCATGCTTTCTTGTATATATTTAACAAGGGAAAGAAGGACCTCTTCCATACTCATAGAATATATACATCTGTTTTTATAATTTGATTGGTTAAATAAGTCATCTATTAATACCTGATTCAACAGTAGTCTCCAAAGAAAGTTCAGATGTTAAATAACTAATCAGTAGTAAACTCAATTTTCCATGAACTAGGAAACTGAGTTGGATACCTGAACTAAGGTTCTGTTAGAAAAGAGGAGAAGGCAAATAAATACTAGGTAGGCAATGACATTACTTGTCACACAGAGTTATAGCTAACTCATTATGGTACAGTTTTGCCTATGAATTCATGTTCTGGGGTTCACTAAGACCTCTGTTTTACAGAAAACACTGAATAATTTGTCAAAAGAAAAATAACTGCCTAAAATGTTTGCATATATTAAAACATCAATAAGAAAAACCAAAAGATACCATATGTCATACCTCAGAGTATAATTACAACCTCACAAAAATGAATTCTAGTTTCAAAATAAATTTCTAAAGTCTAAAGTATTGTCAGTTTCAAGCTGAAGATGAAAAATGCATACAGTCTTTGTGGTAAATTGTATTTACCATTTTTAGAACTTTAACCATAGTTTTCAGTTAATTTTCTCTGGGTTATCAGAAAGTACATGAACTTTCTTTTTCTGTATTCCTTAGAGCAGTGTAACCTTGCTTCTATCTAACTGTTGAGAATAGTAAAGAATAACTATTATTAATGGGCTCTTGAAATCCCAATCTCAACCCAGAATGTAGGGAATATTATTTATGAGTCCTCCCATAATCGCTGATGACCTCAATCAGAACTTGAACTCAATAAAAGACTTTCTCTAGTAGATAACCTACCTCTACAATATAAGTCAAAAGATTAAAAATAACCCAAGCAAACTAGCTTAAAATATAATAGCAGTCATTTAGCACTGACCCCTCAGATTGAGTTCTTGAGGCTGCTGCTCATACAAATCATAAGCACTTTGATAATCTTCATGTTTTCTCTCACCTTTGTGTTTATTCAAGTTCCTCTAATAATAAGCAGTACACCTTTCTCTCATTCATTATCATATTTAAGTTTACTTGAAAAAGCAATATCCTCACAATTAATAAATGGTCTTTGGACAGTACTTTACTATAGCAAAGCAATTTCCTGGCTATCACTAATGAACAGACTGATATCTTTTTAAAACTGAACAATGGATCTATTAAAAATATTATTCACCATCTGGGTCTCCTTGAAAGCATGTTTGAGGCCAAGCTTTCATTTCTATAGAAGAAAAGAAAATGGACCAAGCTGGAAGCACCCATTAGGCCTATAACATATATGAATAAAAATGCTTCAGATAGGTCATGCACTTGATTAGCCTCTAACAGTTAAAACTGCAAGTATTAGAGATGAATTCTTAGCAGTTTACAGAGCAAAGTCTTAGAGCAATGAGAACTACCCAAAAAGTGAATCAAACGCTGACTGTATCTGATATATGTCTGTTGAAAGAGATTTTTAGTCATCAAGCAGCTGATAACTTTGAACACAAGTCATCACTATGATTGTGTGACTCTGCGTAGCTTTCTACCCTATGATTGTGTGACTCTGCGTAGCTTTCTACCCAGAACATTACCTTCTATGCATTACTTTTTGCATCTGAAAAATAGGGGTAGTAACTATTACAATAACTTTTTCATAGTCACTTGTAAGCATTAAACAAGGTAATACAAACGAAGCACATAAAACACAGCACATTGCAAACTTTTTCTAAGTGTCATCTATTATAACTGATTTAGAGAAAGAAATATATTAATTAAACATCAAATGAAATTACTTTTGTACTTTTAATGGAAAACTGAGGCTAAGAAAGTAAACATTTAGACTAAAATGCAAACACAGGAAGAAAAAACAAAGGATTTGGACCTAAATGCAGATGTCTGTCTCCAAAGATAGAGTTCTTAATTTTCTCATACTTTTTTGCATATATATGTATGTACTATGTATATATGCTATATAATGAATAAAACCAATAATTGCTCATCTGAACTATTATCCAGATGTTTCTCAGAATCATCCAATGACAACTGCCATCAAAATTAATCAGCATACATCTTTAAATGCAGATTTCTGAATTTTACCACAGATTTACTAAATCAAAATCACTGTGGGTTTTAGCACACCAGAGGATGCACATGCACACCAATGTTTCAGTTACTTGTCCAATAAAATACTATTAAAGCACATTAAATATATATAAATTTCTCTTCTTTCCCTTTTATATTTATTTGCATCAATAAAAATCCATTTGGTGAGGGCTGGGGATTGAGCTCAGTGGTTCTGCCTCCTGCCTCCTGCCTCACAAGCACAAGGACCTGGGTCGATCTCTGATAACAAAAAAAAAAAAAAAAAAAAAAAAC
>NW_022900928.1:50060850-50120133 GCF_012274545.1 Fukomys damarensis
AAAAAAAAAAAAAAAAAAAAAAAAGTCCATTTGGTGACTCGGCAAATTTTCAATGACCTCTTTGATAACACTTTTCATAATCAAATAAGTTTCTCCAAAATAATAAATCCTAATTTTCTTGGTAAACTTCTCAGCATATATTTCCAGAATTTTGGATTATCTCACAGCTATCCCCCCACCTTAAAACTAGTTTTACCTACTTAATACCAATTTAAAGCACCAGTTAAACTTTCTCAAATTGCTGTCCTTAACAAAGGATATGAAATTTAGTTTTCAATTCAGCAGCAGGGCATTGCATTGCAAAGCACTTTTCTTTGAAGGGGAAATGTACCTATTCATTTTGTTTCAGATCATTCCCCACTTTTGCTCTGGATTGAAATAGTAGTTCCTCTGGAGTTTCTGAAAATCAACCCACTGTAAACACTTAATCTCTCTTTCCTAATAATTTGGGGACATCCATTTGCTGCACCTATATTCACAGAATGTTTTATTTGGTGCCAGTTCTTTGCTTTCTATCCAGAAACAGCTGCTCCATCTCCTGTGACACAGGATGTAATAAAATGGAGTAAATGGAGTAGAGTATTTTGATAGATTAATCACTGCGGGGTGTGCAGCGTTCACAGCACTCATGGTGAAAGTGAAGAGATTATGCGAGAATGACATCTGTTTTCTTCCATGTAAATTGCTAGACTTCGAATCTGCTGTTATTTAGCAGATGTGTAGATTTAATTATTAGGATTGCGTAACCACTGGGGAAAGCATGAGATTTTATTGATAGCTCACCACCTACAGTAATTGCAGAATAAGTAGACTGTCTTTGTCTCCTTTGCAGAAATAAAATTGAAAAAGTTGTACTCATAAGAGATGTTATTGCTTACTCCTAAAGTGCATATGAACTGGTTGTATTGATGTCTATATATTAATAAAATCCCCAAAAATGTGTATAACATTTTGGAACTGTTTTACTTACAGGCAGCAACTAAAAATTCATTCAGTAAAATATTTCAAAGATGCTTATGGGTCAGTCAACTGCAAAACTGAAGATTTCTTCTACATTCCTAAGATTTACACAATGTTAACTATAGTTTCAGTAGAAAGAGGCCTGGGGAAGTAACTGCTCTTGTCCATTCATTTTATACTTAAAGAAAGTTAACAGGAAAGAAACATAGCATCTTTTAAGCAAGTGCCAACTTACTCCTCAATTCTCTTATGTTCTATTCAATGCTTAGAGCAAAGTTTGTTGGGAGAAGAGAGATCCAAATATACTGACAAACTAAATTCATTCCCTAAAGCTTTACCTTCTCAACTTTTAAGGAAATAGAAAAATGCTTTAAAACAAAAGAGAATTAATGACACAGGTAGTGACATTGTTGCTCCAGTCGTCTAACAAACACAAAATCCAAGGCTCCGTGGCATGGTTCCACATGTACTATTGATCATCTGTGGCATTGGTCATGTCTGTTAAAATTCAGTCCGGTGACTCTTCTATCCTATAATGCTCTTCTTTTTACCAAATGTCCTTGAACCTAACAGATAAAGCAAAGTTGCTAGTCACTTGTCACTGGGACAGTTACCTGATATACACAGTTTAAAGGAGAAAAGACTTATTTTGGCTCACCATTTCAGAGGGTTCAGTCCATGGTCAGCTGGCTCCAAGACAAAAATATCATGGCAGAAGATGTACTCTTCAGAAACACACCCTCAGTGACATATTTCCTTCAGGCAGTCCTCACCTACTAATGGCTCACTTAGCTATGAATTCATCAAAGGCTGAGTCTATCAATAGATCAATAGACTAATCACTTCATGAGTTTTGGGGGGCCCTTTATATTTAAACCATAACAGGATCTTATCTGGTTAGTAGGTCCTGTGACATCTACCAGGTAACAGAGCTCTCAGAAAGTCCCACTGAGTCACACATCCTATAGATGCCAAAGTGCTTTAGCATCTTCTACAACACCATTTGAATGAATGTACGAGGGACTCAGGATGCTCTGCTTTCTCTAGAAAGATACCACAGTCACTGTGAGAAGCCTTTAGGTCACATCTTATCCTACCCTACCTGAGTACATCTTTATTATTTTCCAGTCATCTGGGCTCTTGTTCCCATATAGGTCTGCCTATTTCTTAATCTGACTCAAATTTCCACCACTAAGTAACTCTCTCTGATCTTTCACTATACCACCTGAGGCTCTCCACCTGTCAATGATGAAATATCCTTTCACCCTCCACCTCTCTAAATACTCCCTCCAGTCCTGTCTAGCTAAAATCTTGCTATCTTCTGAGAATGCTGCTTTGCAGATAGCCAACTCAAGTACAATGTTTTCTCTCCCTCATTATGTATTTCACTGAGTCTGGAGGTGGTAAGCCTATCCACTTTATTCCCCACTGGCACTCAAGAGCTGTTATCACTGCCTGCTCCTTAAAACATTTCAGCTAATTTAAGGCTCAAGGCCATCCCTCCTTTTTGCATTTATACCCATACCTCTAGCTCAATCTCCTTGTCCCTTAAAGAATTTGGCACTAGTCTCACTGTGTCCATCTACAGAAATATTCCTGTCAAATTTTTTTGCCATTATGGACAGGGAAGATGTGCAAAACATTTTATCAATGGCATGAGATAGGGACCAGTGAATGGTAAATGGCCCCATACTATCAATCCTGTATGCAGATTTTTTCCCAGTATTCTGACCTTTTACTTTCCAAACCTGCTTCGTAGCCCTCATTTTGCATGTCCTATTATCAGAGATACACTTTGTAACCCATTCATATACATTAACAATTGCCACTCTAATTTTTACCTACCCCAAAGTTCACATAGCTTGCAATACATGAATAAGTTTCTTAGTGCATCTCTTTCTCTTTTAAGTAGATCATAAATTACATGAGAACACAGATTTTATTCTCTCTTTTGGTATTATGCTAGTGCTTAGACCAGCGATGGTGAAACTTTTAGAGCCTTCAATGATGACAGCAGGCTGAAGCACAAATGCCATAACTTTACCACCACTGGCCTAGACCAATGACCAATACATAATTTGTGTTCATAAATACTTATTGAAAAATAATTTTGGACCCACAGCAGAAGTTTTTTGAGGTGAAATTGCCAGATTTCTGCTTGATGCTGTTGGTTCTCAAATATTAAGTAATCCTTCAATATTTAAAACGATTTCAAATAAATTTGAGAATAGCATAATTCTACTAACTATAAAAAGGGATTGAATTTAATGTAAGCATTCTAGTATGCACAGAATTCTCCAACAGATACCCTTGTCTATCTGCGTTTGCTAAAAATATAGACATGCTAAATCTCCGGGAATAAAGTAATTCATGAAAAATTAGAGGTATATAATGTGGATCATGATATAGAGAAACTTGTAGAAATAAGATCATTTCAACCTAGGATGATAGGAATATATAAATGAAAAATAGGATTCAGTCAGCAGAAACAGCACTAAATTCTGCCTCTGCAACACATAAGTTTCTTGTCTTCCAGAAAATAGCTTTTGTAGAAGCACAATTCATTTACTCATTTGGGGATTTGCCATATAAAATAGGATATATGGCACGAATTGCAGTAAAGGGGCACATTATTCTAAAATTTTCTAACAAGTAGGCCAAGTTTGCCAGGTTCCAAATTAGCATTTAGTCATTTGTCCTATGAGGAAAATGCAAAATTATTTATTTATACCTCTTACAAGTTTGCTGGTTGAAGTTGTATCTGCATAACAGGCAATGTTGTAGAAGAGGAAGGAAATATGTTTATGGAATCTGCTATAAAAAGAAGCTATCAAAATGACAATGTTACTGATTTCTTGAATGGGGAGAATAAGTACTCCATGAAAAAAAAATCATTCAGCAATAACAGGCTGAACTAGAGATTTTTAGTAACAGAGTCCTCAGAGTTATTTAGACTCTGGACCAGAGGATGGTTTACATCTGAAAAAAAAAGACTATGAGCTCAAGCACTGGCCTTGCTTCACCTAAAAGCTGAGAACATAGCCCAAACAAAATGAGGGAATAAGAGCTTATCATAACTGTTTTTACAAATTGCCATTCAAAGGGGAAAAATAAAGAACAAATTCCAAGATGATGGCAAAATTTGAAACTATTTTTGTAATTTTTTTCATAATTTACATGTCAATTTTATTTTAATTTATAAATGATACCAATGACTACACCTGTTGAAAGAGATTAAATAAAAATACACAAAAAGAACTCTTCCAAAAAGCATTTTACACTTGCCACTTGAATTTTTTTCTAAATCTTGCTCTAAACCCTGCTTTCATTGTGGTGTTTTTGGTTTTTCTTCTAGCATCTTGGAGAGCCAAACCTTTCCTGAGGTTTCATTCCCCTGAATAATGACACAATTCCCACTAGCAATAGGAATGGGATTTCCCCATAGATCACCCAGCCAAACCATAATGCCAGGGAGGAAGAAGCTTGGCCCAAACTATATGTGTTTGTGGCACAGGGGCAGGCACTGAAGTCCACTGGAGAAAGATGAACAGACAAAAAGTGATTCCTCCTATAAAAATATAATCTAAAGAATCAAACTAGAAAAATTAAACCCATGTTATATTATACCCCCACATAATGTCAGAATAGCTTGAATTGTTACATATTTGTATAATCCTTTCATTCTCAAAAAAGTTTCTCACTGCTTTTCTTTTCTACTAGCATCAGAAAAATCAATTTGGTACAGTAGGAATTGAAGTTATAAAAACTATCTGATACCAGCTCTCCCAATGATTATATGTATGACCT
Source organism: Fukomys damarensis (assembly GCF_012274545.1). Taxonomy (NCBI): domain Eukaryota; kingdom Metazoa; phylum Chordata; class Mammalia; order Rodentia; family Bathyergidae; genus Fukomys; species Fukomys damarensis. The sequence goes on from NW_022900928.1 coordinate 50,065,618, forward strand.
TGTCAAGTCATTTACTTCCTGCAAGGTTTTATGATTATCCAGTGTTAAGATATTCATGATAGTGCAGGCTATAATATGAGGTATGAATGAGATAAACTATATACAGAATTCCAAAATATGCCTTAGCACAATATCTAGCTTTTATATATAATAAATGAATAACTGATACTTTTGAATATGTAATTTAAAAGAAAATTAAAGAAAAGAATGAAGATAGTGAAGAATTCAAAACCAGTACTAATTAGAATATACAAAGAGTTAAAAAAAAAACTAGCCTCCTCAAAATAAAAGAACTAATCATAAAATAGGCAGCAGACATGAATACATGCTCCTCAAAAGAGAACTACAAATGGCCAATAAAAACTTGAAAAAAAGTCCAATATCTCTGAACACTAAATAAATGCAAATTAAAGGGAAGGGTGGAGGGGTTTAAGGGAGGGCAGGGGAATGGGGAAAAAAATAAGAACCAAGATAGATTATGTAAAGATGCAAATTTCTAGTGATGAATGTCTTATATTGTATCCCTAAAATGTACCAATAAAATTAATTTTTAAAAGTAGAGCTCTAAAAAAAAAGAAATGCAAATTAAAACAAAATTGAGATTCCAAATTACTCCAAAAAAAAAAAAAATGACAGTCATCAAGAAAACAAATAACAAATCCTAGGGGAGGCCTTGGGGAAAAAGAAAACCTGCTGCACTGTTGGTGGGAATGTGAACTAGTACAACCACTATAGAAATCATTACAGAGATACCTTAAAAACTTAAAATAGAAATTACTCTCAACCCAGCTATAACTTTTCTAGATGTTTTTCCAAAATAGTTAAACATGGCATATAACAGTAATACATGCATAACCATGTTTATAGCAGCACAAATCATAAAAGTAAATGATGGAAGAGGTTTGTATGTCCATTAACAGATAAATGGATAAAAATGTGATATTTATACACACTTGAGTACCACTCTGCCATAAAGACAAACTTGAGTCATTTGTAGGAAAATGAAAGGACCCTAATGTTGAATAAAATAAGTCAGTCACACAATTTTAAGTATCATATATAACCACAGACAATAGGAAATATCGAGATAGCTCTTTTTCAAATTGAAAGGGGACTAAGAGATAGAAAGAGAAAGGAAGGGGAAGAGGGAAATGTAAAGGGACTTAAAAAGAAATCAGATGTGTCATGTACAAGTAACAACTACCCACAGTGTATTCATAATGTACCACAAACGTGCACTACTAAAAATTTTAAATAATCAGTACCAGCACAATGGGCTTTGAGAATTTAATAGAATAAGGGTCCTTAGACTTTTAATAAAAATTATATTAAAGCATCCCCATAGTAATAGCAACTAATAATTGCTAACACTTTTCTATATACCACGCAGAGTATTAAATATGTATATCATATTTAATTTTCTCATCAGCCTTATTTAGAAATGAGGAAGTAGAGTCTTCAAGACTTGAATGGTTTGCCAAAGTTTCAAGTCAATTAACAACAGATTGGGGTCTGTCTTAAGGCTGTTGAGGAAACCACATTTTTAATGACTACTTTAAACTCCCTGACTCTACTGAGGGTTAATGCAACCCTACTGGAATGTCAGAATCTGGTCACCTACAAGTCGATACTCAGTCACTTTATTGACAAGGAAGTATTGAAGTCTGCAAGTGGGTACTAGAAGTGCACATTTTTCAAATGCAAAATGAAGGGAAATTGAGAAAAGAAGGGCAAATATTAGGTATAGAGTACTGTCTAGAGCATCCTCCTAATCCAAGTAACAGATTCCTTCAAACATCTAGTTTCCAGGGAGCTGAAGCTTCCTCTTTACCCTTACCACCCACCTCCCAACAAGGATACATGGAGAAAATATTTCAGGTATGGCTTTTCTAAAATATTTTCCTAATCACAGGAGTGAAATCTAGGCGTTCTTCCAGAGACTTTCCTTCAGCCCCTGTTCTGTCAGCCATCGTGCCCTGTTCTTCCTTCCTAATTTATGTATAATCTTTTAGTCTCCCCACCTCCTCCCTAGGCTTCTTGGCCATCCTTCTTCATGCTTACTTCACTTTTCTTTTTTTTTCAGTAGGTATCTCTGAGTAATGCCCCAGCTCAATTGTCTTTCATTTATAATGTGCAGCTGCTGTTTCCCAGCCTTACCTAAAACAAATTAAGGAATTTATATCACATCTCTACCTAAGAAACAAGTGTCTTCTTTATATTTATGGGTTTCATAGGGCATAAATGGTGGGGATTATTGTAGGAAGTGATCACAGCCTCACATACCTGGGCCGGCTATAGTTGTCAGGCAGTTTACAATGCTGCTCCTCTACAAGGAGACTGAAGGAACAACAGACAAAGCCCTGGGTTCTGGTTAAGGGGTGATATTCCTGGTTATGGTTCAGCTCCCACAGACTCCTAGGATGAAAACAATGCCTCGAGTTCTTTCTCCTGATTCTCCAGAGGAATGGGCCTCCACTACTGGTTTCCAGGGTTCTATCTGCCTATCTTCTTATTTGTTCTTCAACCTCTTCTCAATTTTCTCCTTTAGCTTCATCCCTCAAAAGCCCTTGTTTCCTCTTTTTCTTTGATTAGCCCTTTGGGGCCCACAGAAATCAAAACCAAAATTACTAGAAACCAAAAACTTGCTCTTTTCTTTGAAAACAGAGAAGTCAAAATCTTCAAATGCTTTATAAAAGAAAGTATTTTCATTCCATTCTTTTAGAAAGAGTGGTTGTTCTTTTTGTTTCAATCATTTAAGTCACTTCCTTTTTCACTTACTCTTTATTCCTATCATAGAACAAAAAGGAGGAAATCAAAGTTTCCCCATTATACTGCATTTATAGAGCCTTCCTGACTGTGTGTGTCCCATCTTCCCATTCCAAATACCTTGTTTCCAAAGTTCCACTAATAACTTTTATAAATATGTTTTGGTCTTTACCTTACCTAACTTCTTCTTGAAACCTGGTAGCCTCTTTAAATCTGTACAGGAAATGGGAAGACTGTATGGGCCACCAATCAAAATCTCTGACTAGTATTTTGCAATCTCCATCACAGTCATTTCTTTCTCTCTGTTGTTTAAGCAATAAAGTCTCTTGGGATTCCACTGTGTGCATACTTCTCTTTTAACTATACATACTTCCACTGGGTAATCTATTTCCATGAATATTTCAAGCGTATTTTGTTAACACCCAAAGATGTATAACTCCAGTCTAATCTTTTACTGAGCTGTGGATTCGTGTATCCAATTATCATGTATCCTCTCCATCTTGGATGCATCACAGACACCTAAAAACTCAAGAACTTCCAACACTGAAGTCAGTATCTCCCCATTTAGCCTGCATTCCTACCTCTGGGAAACAGTCAACCTAGTTGCACAAGGTACATCTTTAATGCCCCTTTCACCTCCTCCAGCACCCAAATCCTAGTAAACAATCAATCATTTATCTCTGAACTGCCCCCTGGTTTAGGCCTCCTTATCTTTCCTCTGAGTTACTACTGTAGTCCTCATCCATCTCCCTGTCTCCATCTAACCCCACCCTATGGTCTCATTAGTGATCTACTGAAAGTGTATATCTGCCCTGTCATCTCCTATGGAAGTTGTAGTGAGCTCCCTGAAGTTCTCAAGACTCAGGCCCAACATATATTAAGTCCTTCATACTCCAGCCCCAACCTACCTCTTCACAGGACAACCACAAGCCCAAATGACACTTTTGTGGAAATGGGAAGAAGCAGCTTTTTTTCCAAGCAGACACAGTCTCATGCTAGGGTGTAAAGCTCAGTGACAGAGATATCAGTGGGATTTCTATAACCACACCCACTGCTAGGTTTCTGTGCAGAGCACAGTCTCCAAAACCTACATAATGATTAAACCAATACATTCAGTATACTGGACCCATTCCCCAAACTTACCATTTTCCCTTGCATTTTTTCCATGATACCCCTTATTACACTTCCACCTCACTTCTTCCCTTCTTCTTTCACCTAATCCTTCTCATCCTCCTCATCTTCAGTTTGTAAACCTTATCTCTAGACAGTGATGCCCAAACTTCCACTGTGCTATCAATAAAGACTAAACCCTGAACCTTCACCATCACAATCTAGACCACAGCATGGAATTGTGAGTTTGTGTGACATTTCTACTAAATTATAAATTCTGGGAGGTCAAGAACTGTGTCTATCTTATTGACCCTTTTATTGCCAACAATATGTCTGGAACACGGTGCTAAGAAGACTGTAGATGAACCCAGGTCTCATTTTGAGAAAACTACTTTAAAGTATAGGTCATAAAGGGCCTTTAATGGAAACTCTGGCCAAATCAGAAGAAAAAAAGGAGAGACCTAGATCCCCTAAAAGGCTAAATCAAGGTTAAAATGAGAGGCATCTGAAGGGTGGTATGTAAAGGGTATTTAAGTTGATTCCGACAACATGCTGTTACTTAAATAGCCACAGCTTGGATTGTCAAGACCTATTTCTCTCTTTCTTCTCACTCCAAAGTTAAAAGTTTTGCCTTGAAACCAAACGTTTACTTTCTATATAATTTTAAATGTGATGATTGATCTGACCAAACAGGGCTATTTTCTGCCCTAAGACATGTTAAGAAAACAGCTCAATGTTTATATACCTTGTCTGTTCAGAAGACGGGCATGACAGCTAAACTTTTTGAAAATTTCTGTAAGTTCCTCCTAGGCTTTTCAAGTCCCTCTGGCCAGAACAGGTTCATTTGTAATGGAGATTTTGCACCAATTTCTCAAGCTTTCCTAATCTCCTCTGCAAGAAAGATAACCCTAGGGCATTCAGGTTGACATGTGGAGTTTCTACAAATTTTGTCAATGTTAGAATTTGTCTAAGGAGCCAGAAATGGAGCAGTAAACTCCAAAGCATTAGAATTATTTTTTCTAAAAAAAAAAAAAACTCATTGTAGAAGGAAAACATTCTATTCCACAGTATAGGGTGTAGAATTTTAAATTAAATATAAAACACAGGGCAACAAAGGGAAAGAGATAGCTCCTAGATAAAATAAGTCACACATGTGTAAATACCGAATAGTTTCCCTGGTGTGAATAATCTGCAACAATGCATAAGATTCTAATAAGATTACTGACATTTAGAAATGGGAACAAAGGAGCTAAAGGTGTAGGGAAGGTGGGATGGGTAGGGGAAGAGTAAAAAGGGAAAAGAAAAACATGTGAGAGAATGAAAAGATGAAAATAAAGTGTTTGTAGATGGGGAGGGGAGGAGGGGGTGAAGGGAGGGCAGAGGTAAGGGGAAAGAATGAGAATCGAGACTTGTCATGTAGAGGTACATGATCCCAACAATGAATGCAACTGTACTGCATCCCTAAAATGTGCCAATAAACTCAATTAAAGCTGAAAAAAAAATGCATTGACCATTTAAAAAAAAAAAATAGTGGCCCATTCAGTACCCTCTAGTTATTGCCCATTGTGTGACGGTCATTATGCTTGAAATTTGGGGGATACCTTTGTGAAGACTGAGACACATTCATAACTTTATGGAGGTTATACTTTGGGAAAGACTGGCAAGAAATCGTTTCCACTGCTGATGGATTGTTTCTTAAAATTAGATTGTCATATTTACTGGAAAGAAGTTTGCACCTTACTGTTGCTCCTTAATTATTCTCTGTTCTAATTTTACAGAAGTTCTATTTCACTGGTGTGTGTTCTGATTATTTACTTTAATTCTACACTTTGGTTGGGAGGTCATTCAGATGGGCAGGCATATTTTTCTTTGGGGCTCAGGTCTGGTGCTGGAAGCTCACAGGTTGTGAGACATGGCTAAGTAGTCTCTTGACAAATGATCCAATGATGTAAGGACAGCCCCTTGGCACCAGCAAACCCAGCATTCTCATACTACACAATCCTCATTTCTAGTCTCCATTACTGCGTTCCATGTGGCCTACCAGTCCTTGGAAGACTGAAGTTGGAGCAGCTGATTTAATTCTTTTTTGCAAGAAACTCAATATGGGCCACTGATTTATTCAGTCATTCATTGCGAGTCTGAGTGTGGTCTGCTTCAAGAGGGACATATATTCAATCTTGGATTTAGGTATAGAGTGAAGGAGAAGAGAAACAGAAATCTCCATTTCTCAGAACCTCCACAGATTCTTAAATTAGAAGTTTTTAACTGTATGCTCAGAGATATTTATTTTAGAATGTCCACATCATCAAAAATAATAGCTACTATGAATTAACCAGTTATTATATTTCACGAATTATATTTGCTTCTTCCAGTACTGCTACCAATTAAGTAGCTATATAATTACACCAGAATCGTGGATTTCCCTGACCCCATTACTTCTCCATATAAGAGGATTGGGATCCAGGGATTTAGCTCAGCGGTTCAGTGGCCTGCCTTGCAAGCGCAAGGATCCAAGTTCGATCCCCATTACAAAAAAAAAAAAAAAAAAGAGGATAGGGATGATCTAATCTTAAGCAAGAATCTGCTTTTAGCACATCATAGAGAGAAACTCTGGCATTTTTTGAAAGCAGAACCATTTAGCTGGTTAACCTTTCACAATGTGGTTCCATAGTTTCCTCTCCAGCTATGTCTGCTGCCTCCCAATGAACCTGTCTGTTGCAGCCAAACTGACCAACACCAACTCTACTTCGTACTTGCATTTCTCATTTTGGAATTTTTCCTCTACTTTGTTTCTCTGAAGTCTGCACTATTGGGAAAGGTCATCCTCTACAGGCTCTAAGAAGGGGATTGTGGAGTGTACCAAAATCCAAGGATAATTCCATGCTTACCATATGCATATGCATGGCATCCATCTGGGCTCCACGCCTTGCCCTGTGTGGTTGGAAGTAGGGGAACAAGACAATTCACACACCTTTTCTGCACTGTGAGTTGTAATTTTTGCCCCAGTTCATTGCCACATCATCTACTTTCAGTATCTATGGTGTGGCGACAGGTTACTCTTCATCATCTTTATGAGTTTGGCATCCTTCCCTGATACACATTCATAAAAGCCAAAGCAGAATTCTCTCTTTTCCACAAATGCCTGAAGTTCTAAAATGTTCATCCTTCTCTGAATGTCTATGTGGTGAGGTTAAACACAGGTATAGTACAAGGAAGGCAGGGAAAGTGGGGAGGTTACCATGGCACTGATTCTAATCCTCATTTTTGAAAGCTCAGGGGGTATAGAATCTGTGTAGCAGTTTTGGTAGTATGGCCATTTTCACTATGTTGATTCTTCCTACCCAGGAGCAGGGGATATCTTTCCATTTTCTTATATCCTCTTCATCTCTTTCTTCAGAGTGCTATAGTTTTCAGTGTAGAGGTCTTTGGCTTCTTTTGTTAGATTGATTCCTAGATACCTCATTTTTTGGGATGCTATTGTGAAAGGAATTGTTTCCCTAATTTCTCTCTCAGTGAGTATGTTATCTGTGTACAAGAAGGCTATTGATTTTTGAGTGTTCACCTTGTATCCAGCTACTCTACTGAATCTGTCAATTAAGTGTAGAAGTCTTTTGGTGGAGTTTCCTGGGTCTTCAATGTAGAGTATCATATCATCAGCAAATAATGACAATTTAACTTCTTCCTTTCCTATCTTTATTGCTTAATTTCCTTCTCTTGTCTAATTTCTGTGGCTAATGTTTCCAGAACTATATTGAAGAGGAGTGGTGATAGTGGGCATCCTTGTCTTGTTCAATGTCCACTTGAAGCTATACTACAAAGCCACTATGGTAAAAACAGCAAGGCACTGGCAAAGAAACAGATCTGAAGGTCAGTGGAATAGATTGGAAGACACAAAAACAAACCCAGATGCACTCAGCTACATCACCTTTGACAAAGGAGCTGACCAACTTCAGTGGAGGAAAGATAGCCTCTTTAATAAATGGTGTTGGAAAAACTAGATTCCAACCTACCAAAGATTAAAACTGAACCCTTATCTTTCACCAGGCACTAAATTAAAATCCAAGTGGATTAAAGATCTAAATATTATAACAGAAACACTAAACTTGCTGGAAGAGAAGTTAGGCAGAACTCTTGAAGACATTGGCATAGGAAAAGACTTTATGAACAAATCCTAAGTAGCATGGGAAGTAGCAGAAAGAATCAACAACTGGAATCTCATCTTATTAAAAAGCTTCTGCACTGCAAAAGAAACCATCAACACAAATAAGAGACAACCTACAATGTGGGAAAAAAATTTTACCAGATGCTCCTCAGACAAAGGACTTTTATCTAGAATATATAAAGAACTCAAAACAATCACCCCCCTCCAAATATAAAGACCCAATTCAAAAATGGGAATCTTAAATGCATAGACATTTCTCAGACAAAGAAGTAAAAGTAGCAAGTAAATATATGAAAAAATGTTCCACATCACTGGTCATTTGAGAGATGCAGATGAAAACAACACTGAGATTTAACCTCACCCCACAAAGAATAGCTGCTCTCAAGAAATTACACAATAACAAATGTTGGCAGGGTTGTGGGGAGAAAAGAACCCTTCTCCATTGTTGGTGGGAGTGCAGACTGGTGCAACCACTGTGGAAATCAATATGGAGATACCTTAAAGAGCTGGGACTAAAGGTTCCATTTGACCCAGCCATTCCCTCTGCTGGGTATCTTTCCAAAAGAATTAAAAGAATCATATCACAGAGATATATGTGCACCAATGTTTATAGTGGCACAGTTTGTAATAGCTAAAACTTGGAAACAGCCCATTTGCCCATCAGTTGGAAACTGGATAAAGAAGATGTGTTTTTTCTATAAAAAGGAGTATTGCTCAGCCATAAAGAATGAGAAATTAGATTCATTCATAGGAAAATGGATACATATTAAGAATATACTCGTAAGTGAAATAAATAAGTCACACATGTGTAAATACTGAATAGTTTCTCTGATGGGAATAAATTATAATAGTAATAAGATTCTAATGATATAATGGACAATGTGAAATAGGAAGAAAGGGACTAATGGTTGAGGGAAAGTGGGAAGAGTAGGGGAAAGCTAATAAGGGAGAAAAATATGAGAAAATGAAAAAATGGAAATGAAGTGTTTGTAAAGAGGGAGGGGAGGAGGAGTGAAGGAAGGTCAGGGACAAGGGGAAAAAATGAGAACCAAGACCTGTCATGTAAAGGTACAAGATCCCAATGATGAATGTAACTGTCCTGTATACCTAAAATGTACCAATAAACTCAATGAGGAAAAAATTATAATTATTTTTTAAATATTTGGAAGCACATTCTCCTCAGGTCTCTTTTCTAAATCTACTCCTACCCCTAGCCGCTGTAAGTACTGGAAAGTACCTCCAGCTGATGGAACTGCCACACTAAGAATTTACACATACTGTATTCCTGCTCTATTACATGAGGGTTTAACTCCAAACCAATGACTGAACTACACTGAGGTGTAAAATCCAGCTGTAGTCTCAAGGGAGTCTATATACAAAAACTCCAATCCCCATACATGGATCAAATCAAGAACAGTCAAATCTGAGACCACATCTTTACTCAACTCTTTTTCCCTGCCCTCCCTTCCTCTTTTGTTCTCTCCCTAATCAGTCCTTCCTTCAAAACATTGCCACAGTAAGCCTCACACTTGAATCAGTGTCTAAGGTTGTAGTTCTAGGGCACCTAAACAAAAACAGATCATAAAATTTTTTCTTTCCCTTTTTTCCTACCTCTCCAAAATTTCTTATAGACTTGTTCCTTATCACAGGTAAGGTTTCTGCTAATTCTATAATAATAGAGCCTAAGGTCTAAGATTAGGTTGAAGGGGCCTGCTTGCCAGTTAGAACCCCTCTGTGAGGAAGGAAAAGGGAGCCTGAGGGAATACTTCCTAATCCTGGTTTGCAGATAATAGAAGTGTTAGGTATAATGCTGACATTATACCTAGTATAAATATAAATTTTTTAATCAATAACTAATGCCATCTTCAATTCAGTAACTTTTTACTTGTTAAAAATTTTTCGACTTTGTTTTTACCTGGTCATTTTGTGTCTTTCATTTTTGTTTGGCCTTTTGTTGCTGCTGCTGCTGCTGCTGCTGCTGCTCTTGTTGTTGTTGTTGTTGTTGTTGTTGTTTTACACAAGGTCTCACTATGTAGCCCAGGCTGGCCTTGAACTCACAGCTATCCTCCTGCCTCAGCCTCTGGAGTGCTGGGATTACAGTCATGAGATACCACACCTGGCTTGTTTTGTTTTGTTTTAATGGGAGGCGAAGGACCAACAAAGCACTAGCATAGTAAAAGGCTAAATGAAGCAACAGTTCAGGGACAATGAGGTCATGCATGGGAAACATTAAAAAAGCCACAAGGAGAGGAAGACCTGCCCACTGAAGACAATATCTCTGGCACCCAGAGCAAGACAGAGTCAGAAGACACATCACTCTCAAAGGACAGACGAGGAAGGTATTCAAGTCCTCAGAGAACCCAGGCAGTTCTTACAGGATCTCCAGTCAGAGCAGGGTGCCTGAAAGAAACCTTTTGTGAACCAGACACTAAATACCAATCTTCTCTTGACTTCACAGGTCTCAAGTCATTTCCTCACCAAAACAGGAGAACAGGGGACCTGATTTTTAAAAGGAAACTTCCAGCAGACATATGCACACGCACACACACACACACACACACACACAGTCACACACACAAACACTCTGCCCTCAATGCTGCAGCACTTGTCTTTTCAACTCCTGAGAATGATCTTCCTGAGGTCTGGGGCCAGTTATCCTCTACATTTTCACCCCTTACATTACTGAAAAGACCTTATCACTGAGTAGACTCATTCTAAAAAGTTTTAATCTCACAGCGCCATGTCACTCCTTGCTCTTCATCTCCACTCACCCGTGTTTATTTGCTTCATAGCATATATCATCAATTGAAAATAATATTCCTTTATTTCCCTTTTAACTGTCTTCTTTATTAGCTGGGTAGCTTCATGTAATGATAGCAGAAATTATTTACCATGATTAACATAAAAGACAATGCCTGACAAAAATAGTATAGACCTCATCAGTACTGATAGAATGAATCAATGTCAATTTAAATTTTATAGTGAAAACTGTTGGAACTGAGACTCTTTTCATAACTTTAACTCAAAACAAAGGCTTATCTTCAAAAGCTGAGTCTGAGCTTAGCACTAGAGCCAGATAAGGGTTGGAATACTTCCTGTTCTTGGATTCCTAAAAGATAATTGGGTTATGGGGATAGTTAAAAGGACTGAGTAGTGTTTGGTGATTAGAAATGAAACATATAAAATGACAGGAACAGAGCTTTTGCAGTGATCCCTTTTTGTTCCATTTTTATCTCAGGATATTGAAGGATTTTTCCATATGTATCATATTTTCCATTGTTCATTTCAAATGCATAATTTATATAGCTTCAAAAGAATAATTGGCAACATTTGAATATGCATGTACATATTTATGATATGCATCCATCAGCATAACACTACTTTTTGTCTGAGGTTTAGATTGTATACCTTTGCACCTTAGAATAATGAGCCTACATGGATTAGTGTCAAACAAATAGCTGTTCTATTCTTTAATAGTTTTTCTTTTGGATTCCTTTGGGCCAAGAACAAAGACCATTTTCTTCAAATGTTGTTTAATCAGGTGATACAAAAAGAAGCAGTGCTTGTTTATGAATAAGACTCCATTTTCTGGGTTAAGTCTTCTGGGACATTACTGTCAATAATAAACAATACCTTGAGTATTGTTCAAGGGCTCAACTCTGTGAACCCCTCAAATTGATCTGTCAAATATTCTCCTACTATCCTATGAATGAAAGCCAGCCCTCCTTTATCAATATCCCAATCTCTCTGGGGCTTCCTTCACACTAAATTCCTTCGCTAATATTTTGCTCTTTACTTCTGTTTATCAGCTCATTGTCATTTAATTCTAGTTTCCATTCTCAATATCCTAGTTTGTGACTCTCAGAATTAATGTTAATTTGCATGATGAATCATCATGCTTTTCTTAATCTTTACAACAATCTTGTGGAAATCAACTCAGGAAAAATTAAGCAAAAGAAAATTTCCTGGAAGGATGCATGACTTCTCAGTACAAGGGGGGAGGGTATAAAAAGCAATAATCTCCACAATGGGCAAAAGTTAAGACAATACTAAAGAACTAGAAATCAGAAATTATAATCATAAAGTGTGATTTGAATACTACTACTAAATTGAGTAAATTTTCATATTCACACATTGCCACCTGTGTGCTAGGTTCCATTTTAAACATTTTTACAAACACACATGTACCTGTCACAATTTATTGTAAATATCCACTATTCTCTATTTGGTATCTTTCTCTAAGTTTGAAAGTTCCACATATGCATATTTTGTTCACTGATTCATACTCAATGGCAAGAATACCAGCAAATAAACAGGATGAGGTAAGTAACATCACTAGTATTTTACATATGAGGTAAATGAGTCAAAAGGAGGCTAATTCCCAAAGTTTCTTGGTTGTTAGGGTCAGATTCAAACATATATAGCCTATCTCTAGAATCTTTGCCTTTAAATGCCATAGTACATAACCCATGTTTAGTTTTGTTTCTCTGATCAAGAGTAGACATCCATTTTGTTCATCCAATTTTTACTTATAGAGTCATGCATTTATTTACTTAGGATCTAAGGTAGTGTGGGTCTATGATTACCAAGCCACTAAATTCAGTTCACTAAGGATGCAATAGTTCGATCAGAGGAATTCAGCATATCATCTTCATTTTATAGATGAGAAAGTAAAGCAAAATTTATAATCTTTTACTTTTATAGTGAAGGAAGTGAGTGTACGAGATTGAAAAGTACCCCACCCCAAACTCATATTCACTGTGAATGTGACCTTACTTAGAAATAGGATCTTTGCAGATATAATCAAGTTAAAATGAGGCCATATTGTATTAAGGCAAGCCCTAAACTAGTGATTAGTGTCCTTATAAGTAAATTTGGATACAGATATAAGAAAAGAGAACATTATATTTTATTTGCTTATATTAATTTTTATAGCAGCCTTAGGAGACTAAAAATATTAAATAACTTGTCATAGAAAACAAAATTTGTAAGGGAAATAGACTGTGTTATATAGTATTTTTCTCTTTTCCCTTTCCGTCAACCCTTATTCCCCATTTAACTGCCAAATGCCAACTATCCAGTCTTCCCCAGAATATTAATCAGTGTTTTTTTTGCTAAGACACATGGATGATTAAATGCAAAGGTTTAATTTCACTCATGGTTAGGAATTGAGTCTATCCTCATCTGGCTCTAAGGCACAAACACCACGGCAGAAGGGTGTGGTAGATCAAAGCTGCTTAGTTCAGCAGCTGGAAAGCAGGGCAGCAGAACAGTGCCAGAGAAGAAGGGGCAAGGGACCACATATAGTACCCAAAACTATGCCTCTATGACCCACCCAAACACACCCAAAAATATACTTTACTGATCTGTTGGGCATTTCTTAAACCCATCAAATTGATATAATTACAGCTAACAGTCACATCTGGATTGCTTAATCCTTCCCAACAGCAATGCTGACCACTGCACTACCGCCTGTCACAATGAACCAAGTAGCATTTCATTCCCCAAGGCTTGCTCAACTTTCCATTAATAAGATAAACCCTGGATACTTACTCAGAAGGAGTTAATTTGCATTAATATAGCATTCTCATGTAAAAATAACTATGATGACCAATATCATAATCCAAAGGCCCAAGGTCATAGAAAATGAAGCTTGGGGGCTAGATAAAGTACTTCATGCTTTCATTTAAGCCACATAGTTGACTGGCAATTTGGCTTCCTTTTTCTAAAGGTATTGATATATGGCCTCTTCGCCCTTCAAATCATTATTCTTTCTGTTAAAACCCTAATAAACATTCAGTCCTTCTGTAATTAGCTACTTTCATTTATTCTATCAATTTACAACCTGTGACATCCTCTGTGTTAAGCCAAAATATGTTTTCTATTCCCTTGCATCAGCAGGGAACTACTGTATAGAGGTACAACTTAGCAAAAAACCCAACATGCAAGTAAAATACTATTTAGTATTTAGCAAAAGAGAAGGAATTGGAAATGGCAGTTGAGTTAAACAACTAGTGATTTTTGATGATCTTTGAGCGGCAAACATAATTGTAAGTACTTTGTATATATTAACTCATTTACTTTTCACAAAAGCTAGAAGGCAAATAATATTATTGTTATCACTTTACATATGAGGAAATGGAGGTTAATGAAAGCCTGTGTGTTAACTGGCTAGGGCTATTATCACAAAGTACCACAACTGGGCAGTTTAAACAGAAACTTCTTTCAGGGTTTTGATAAATTGAAGATCAAGGTATCAACAGGATCTGTTCTTCTGAAGTCTATAAGGAAAAAATTGTTCCTTGCCTCTCTCCTACCCTCTGATTTCTGGCAATATTAGTCATTACTGGGCTTGTAGATGCATTACCAACAACTGCTGTCATCTTCACTTGACATTCTCCCTGTACATGTATGTCCAAATCCCCCTTTTTCTATAAGGTAGGAGTTGTCTTTCATCAGCCCATCCTAAGAACTTCATATTAACCTATCATCTGCAATAAGACCATATGAGATATATACGTATGAAAATTTAGACTTTAATATCTCTTAGGGGGACACACTTCAACTCACAACACCTTGGTAGATTGAGCAGGTAGGAATTGGTATCCAGACTTTTGGTTTCAGATTCTACATTTTAACTATACTGTACTTTCTTCTTTTAATTTTCAAAGAGATGTTAGCTATGGTACCTCAATCTCAAGCCTTTATGTTGGTATAATTCATTCTTTTCCTTGGCAGGGCCTTTACAAACTAACAGAAAGCTAATTTTCAATATCTTGTCTCATGATTTAGAAGTATTAAAGTTGTTATTACAAAACAAATTTTCTTTGACTAAAGTTCTTCTCTTATAAATAATGTATATTTTCTTCTGAGAAATTCAAGAAATGTTATTTGTGAAAAAAGACATGAGAAAATCATCTAAACAAGGAAAGACTTATTTCAGTTCAATGCTTAAGTTTCTATTGGTAACTTGGACCCAATGTTTCTGGACCTATAGTGAAACAGAATATCATAGCAAGAAGGAAACGGTGAACCAAATCTGCTAGCCTCATGGCAACCAGGAAGCAAGAAAAAGGCTGAGGACAAAATACTTGTAGACCCTTCAAGCAAATGCCTTCAGCAAACCAATTTGCTTCTGCCAGTCTCCACTTCTTCAGAAGCCCCGCTTCCATCTGCTCCCAATATCACTATCAGCTGGAGAACAAGACTTTAACATGTGATCATTTGGAGGACACTTAAAATCCAAACTGTAACAACTTGAGCTTCACTTTTCCCACAGCAAATTTAAAATATGGAAAGACAAAAATGGTTTTGATTTGTTTGGTTGAATATAGTCTGTTTTCTCACTATGTTATGTGATAATGGAATCCTTACTTTACATTTGATAGACATCGTGTGGACTCTTCACTGGTGGTGGCTCAAAAATGCCAGTTGATTCAGTAGCAGCATTTATAGTTATAAGCACTTAATATAATAGCAGAACAGTTCAAAGCACAGACTTTGTACAAAACACATCATTTTTTAGTTGTAGTGGAGCTGTGTGCCCTCCTCCTAACCTTTTCATTTCTTGCCTGGGGGCTTTATATTGTTGTCATACTCAACTTTTCTCACCCATCCAGTATGGCATAAGTCCCAGAGAACTAATTCCCCCAGTTATATTCTCTTAACATATAGCTGACATAGTTGGTATACAGATTATCCAACTCCATCGCCATTCGGGTGAGAAAACTTGCTCCCCAAATTACCCCAGCAAGATTAAACTCTAATTGGCTACAATGGTCCTTGCTTGAAAATTCAGTCTGTGCTAATTGCCTTGACTTCCTCATCTCACTTTCCTAGAAGGGAGATAGTATTTCCTTTACTTCTAGAAAATCATTTATTCTTGAGTCCTTATCTATGAATTTGCTTTGGATGAAATCCTATTAAAATAATAGCTGTGTACACTTAAGAGACTTACTTAATTTCTCTGTACCCTACGTTCTACACCCCTAAACTAGAATAGTTTAAAATGAAATAACAATCTGAAAGAACTACCAACTAGCCAATTTAGAACAATTTGGACACTGGGATGGAGGGAGATATTAATAGATATCATCTATTAAATAACAAAAGCATCTACAAGTCTATACTGATATAAATAAATGAATGAGCATAGGAAAGAAAACATTTCCCTTATTATATAAAGGCAACTAACATATGTGGAGAAATGAGAGAATCAGGAAATCATCATTGGCCTAATCAAAATTAATTTAACTAAATTTGCATGCAGTTAAAAATTTGATAAAGTGGAATAGCTACATATTCTCAAAGTAATTACCCATAATATACTTATTACAAATCAAATAACTTTACAAAGAAAAACTTCTCAGATACTAACTTAATCAAATTATCAAATTTACCATTTTCAGCAATAGGATAAACTGAAATCATATGCCATTCTATAGAATATAAAAATGACACAGCATTCCTTTTGTCATAATCCTGCAAAAATCCATAATTATATCTAATCATGAGGAAATATAAGATAAACTGAAATTGCAGGGCATTTTTCAAAATAAATGACTGGCTTGTAATTGTCCATATTATCAAATCAAGAAGGTCAAGGATACTGAAGAACTTCTAGGCAGACAAAGAACAGGAAGCATAAAGCAATGGACTGAACCTTTTGCCAGAAAAGGAATTATTGGAACAATTAGTGAAACTTGAATGGGGTGCAAGGCTTACATAGTAGTAACGCATCAATGTTAATACAGTTGTTGTAATTTAGTTATATACAGAAATCTCCTTGTTTGTAGAAATATTGCACTAATGCCTCTCTTTTTATCTTTATTAAATTTATTGGTACATATTTGATATACAACACAGTTACATTCATCATTGGGATCTTGTACGTATGCATCACTTATCAAGCTCTTACTTTTCCCCATTCCCCAGCCCTCCCCTCAACCCCTCCACCCTTCCCTGTTTACAAAGACATTGTAAACATGTTTTTTGTGTCACAAATTTTTCCTTTTCCCTTTTTACCTTTCCCTACCCCTCCCACTTCCTCTACTCTTCTAGACTTTTCTTCCTATTACACAATATCAATTTTATATTTTAAGGCTTGTTTACACTTCTACTTTTTCACGTCACACGGTATTTACACATGTGTAATTTATTAATTTTACATAATAGTATGGCTTCAGTGTGCATCCACTTAGCTATAAATCTCTCTGGTTGCAAACTGTGCTGCTATAAACATGAGTGAGTATATATCACTGTGGTTTGATTCTTTTCATTCTTTTGGAAAGATAACCAGCAGAGGAATAGCTGGATAAAATGGAACCGCTAATCCTAGTTGTTTGATGTATCTCTAAATTTATTTCCACAGTAATTGCACCAGTCTGCACTCCCACCAACAAGGGAGAAGGGTTCCTATCTCCCCACAACCCCACCAGCATTTGTTATTGGTTGATTTCTTGATAGCAGCCATTCTTACTGGATTGAGATGGAATCTCAGTGTTGTTTTCATCTGCATCTCTCAAATGACGCATCTCAAGTGATGAAGAACATTTTTCATATGATTATTTGTTGCATTTACTTCTTTGTCTGAGAAATGTCTATTCATTTCAGATGCCCATTTTTGAAGTGGGTCTTTATATGTGGAAGTTCTTACTTTTTTAGTTCTTTATATATTCTAGATAGTAGCCCTTTGTCTGAAGAACAGCTGGTAAAAAATTTTCCCACATTGTGTTGTCTCTTAGCTCTGCTTTTGATTTCTCTGGAAGTGCAGAAGCTTTTTAAAAAGATGAGATTCCAGTTGTTAATTTTTTGTGCTAGTTCCCATGCTAATGAGAATTTGTTCATAATGAATTTGTTCTTTTCCTATACTGATATCTTCAAGAGTTCAACCTAACTAATCTTCCAGCAAGTTTAGTGTTTCTTTTTTAATATTTGTATCTTTAATTCACTTCAATTTTAGTTTAGTACATGGTGAGAGATAGGGGTCTAGTTTCAATCTTTGGCACGTTGAAATCCAATTTTTCCAACATCATTTATTAAAGAGGCTATCTTTCCTCCAAAGAGGGTGTTTGGATCCTTTGTCAAAGAAGAGGTAGTTGAGTAGGTCAGGAGATGTTTCTACATCTAATCTATTCCACTGATCCTCCGGTCTGTTTTGTTGCCAGTATCATTCTGTTTTTTCACAGTGGCTGTATAGTATATTTTCAAATTGGAGATTGTGATACCCCCTGCCATATCTCTGTTGCCTAGAATTGCTTTTATTATTCTAGTTCTCTTCTGATTCCAAATAAATTTTTGGATTGTTTTATCTAGTTCTATGAAATAAACTGTTGGGATTTCAATAGGGATTGCATGAAATCTGTACAGAAGTTTTGGAAGTATGGCCATTTTCACTATTTGATTCTTCCTACCCAGGAAAAGGGATGATTTTCCATTTTCTTATATTCTCTTCAATCTCTTTTTTCAGAGTGCTGTATTTTTCAGTGTAAAAGTTTTTGTCTCCTTTGTTTGATTTCTTCATTAGATTGATTCCTAGATATTTCATTTTCTTTTCTTTTTCTTTTTCTTTTTTTTTGGGGGGGTGCTACTGTGAAAGGCATTATTTCCTTAATTTGACTCTCAGTGAGACTATTCTTTGTGTACAAGAAGGCTATTGATTTTTTGAGTATTTACCTTGTATCCAGCTGCTCTTTTGAATCTGTCAATCAAGTCTAGACGTCTTTTAGTGGAGTTCTTTGGGTCTTCTATGTAGAGTATCATATCATCAGCAAATAATGACAGTTTAAATTCTTTGTTTCCTATCTTTATTTTTTTTCTTTCTATTGTCTAATTCCTGTGGCTAATGTTTCCAAACTATATTGAACAGGAGTGGTTGTTCCTTATTATCTTGTTACTGATTTTAACTTGAAGGTTTTCAGTTTTTGACCATTTGGTATGATGTTGACTGTTGGCTTTTCATAGACAGCCTTTATCAAGTTGAAATAAAAACCATCTATTCAAATTTTGTAGAGTTTTTATCATGAATGGGTGGTGAATTTTATCAAATGATTTTCTGCATCTATTGAGCTGATCATATTTTTTTCCTTGACTCGTTTAATATAGTGTATTACATTAATATAGTGTATTACATTTATTGATTTACATATGTTGAAACTTCCACTGAAGTTTCTCAGGTGTTCTTTGCCATGAAAATATCTTACTTCTCTATCAATTTTGTAAGATAGTTTTGCAGGATACATCAACCTACATTGGAGGCTGTTTTCTTTTAAAGCTCGAAATACCACACTCCAGTTTCTCCTGGACTTGAGGGATTGTGTTGAAAAGTGAGTTGTGATTCTGATGTGCTTTCCTTTGCATGTAATTTGTTTCATTTATCTAACTGCATGTAGTATTTTGTATGTCTGTTGGGTTTCTGGCATATTGATTATTATATGTCTAGATGTAGATTTTATTTTATATAACGAGTTGGAGTTCTATATGCCTCTCTTATCTGTATGTCAAGTTCTTTTAGTTCTCTTTGGGAAGTTTTCTTTCATTAATTCTATGAAGAGGTTTTTATGTCATTTGTGCTTCTCCTGCTTTTTTATAGACTCCTATTAATCTTATATTATTTTTCTTTGCATCATCTAGGAGTTATTGGGTTAATCTCTTGTGGTTCCATACTATTTTTAAGAGATCTCTCTTTTCCACTGACCACCTTCCTATCTTCTAATTCTGATATTCTGTCTTCAGATTGTGTGAGTCTGCTATGCATACTTTTAATAGAGTTTTTAATCTCCTGGATATCAGTTTGAGTTTGTTTCATGATTTCCATATCTTTCCTAGGTTGAGCGTTCATGGCTTCAATCATGGACCTCAGCTCATCTATTTGTTATTTGTTTCTGTTCTAGAGTTTATAATCATGTCTTTTATCTGGGAAATTATTTCTGTTTTTAGTATTTCTAGAGCCTCATTCACCTGGTTTGTTTGTTTGTTTTACTTCCTGTATTATCAGTTCAGATTGTAGTGGTTGATTATCAGACTTTTCCATCTCATTTTCCCCATAATTTGCCCTTGGTAAGCTGGAACACTGTGTCTTATTTAAATGTCCTTTCATTTCTATTATTGTTGTTGGTATAGTCCTTGGTTTAATTCCTGGGTTGATGCTTAGATAGTATTTATTCTAAGTATCTTTTTTGCCAGTATTTAGAAACCTTAAGGAATGATTGCTTCTTGCAGGTGTCTTCTAGATATACCAGGTCTTTAGGATTTGACTCTAATAACTCTGGGGCAATCTCATAGATGACAGATTAGATCAATCACTACACCAGGCCAAGTGATATAATCAGCAACAAGAATAGAATCAAACACAGCTCAGAAAAACAACAGTTTATGGTAGTCATTAATCTATCATCTTTAACCATATGAAACAAAATGAAATCAAAGACTAGCCCAAAATACATTTATAATGAATAAACTGATCAATATAGTAACTTTACCCTTCGGGATTGGGACTTAGAAAGAGTAAGGCCCTCTTACTATTTACTTCTGATCTAGCTCAGGGCAATGGCCATTAAGACTCCCTGTGCTTTTTCAGTTTAGATGAGGAACAGGGGTAGCCAGGAAGCCAGAATTGGGGGGGGTGCTGGAAGTACCTGCATGGCTCCATTCCTCACTGGGGGCCCACTGGTGTCAGGGAGACCAGTCCACTAATGCCTTCTTGATAGTTGAGACATCATGTCATCACATTATTTTCAATGGCATAGAAAAAACAAATAGCTTTTGTCCCTTCTTGAAACTCTTTTGGGATAATATCAAAAATTTTTAAATGCCTAATTCCTCATCAGTAGATTATGCTGTGTTAAATTTTTGCTGCTGTGAAAAAATACCTCAGAAAATCAACTTAAATGAGCAAAGATTTATCTTGGTTTACAGTTTCAGAGGTTTTAGTCCATGGTTGTTTGGCCCACTAGATTTTGGGTCTAGAGGGAGGTGGTCTATTTTGGCAGAAGGGTGTAATGGGAAAAAATTGTTGTTCTTATCATGGTGGACAGGAAGCAAATAAGAGAAAGAGAGCAGAAACCCAGTATCCCCCTCAATGACACACCTCCAATGGCCTATTTTCTTTCACTGGGCCTCACTTCCTAACAGTTCCACCCCTTCTAATAGCACCACTAGCTGGATAGCAAACCCTTAACACCTGAGCCTTTGAGGAATATTCTAGATTCAAACATAAACTGTGCCTACTCTGTTTAATTTGGAGCATGCTTTTTTAAAAAATGGTAATCAGAAACTTACTCATACCTATTTATAAAACCAAACATTTAAACAAAAGTGAAATTATATTAACTCACTATAATGAGAATTATGTACATGGAGAATTTTTTCATCCAACCATAATGGAGTAGCAAGTACTAGATGCATCTTCCACTATAAGAAACTAGAAAACTGGACAAAATTTAAGGGATGACAGGTGCAAAAGATTGAGATTTTTTAATTTCTATTCTGGGACTCCAGAATAGAAATGAATAACATGAGCAACAATTATTCCAGCTTTCAATCAGGAGGTATCCTCTTAACTTTAGCACAGAGAAAAGTATGGCAAAGACAACAGCAGTTTTACTAATTTGACTTAAGAAAGGAATATTACCAAAGGTTACATGGCTATGATTTGTAAGTAGAGAATCAAAGGGAAAGATATTACATAGAAAATGAGTGCTAGAAATTCTTATGCTTCTCCTTGAGTCCATTGTTGAATAAGATGTACATGCATAGAGTGGCACTCCAGGACTAGCACCATACTACCAAAAATATAAAAGCTGAATAATTCCAAAGAGTCACAAAAGTGTAACTATAGAGTTACAATCAGCTGGAGTTGAAAGACTTTACTGAATTTCTGTAATTTCAGTAGAGACTCAAGGGCAGCATGCTAGTAGCAGGCCAAAACTAGAATTAGAAAAAAGACCACACTAGTCCTACCCTATGTAGACTGAAAACAAACCTCAAAAATCATCAAGCTGGTCACCAAAAATTTTGACTTCCTATAAAAACAAACCTCCAGTGACTCTAAAATGAAGTTAAAAATAAACACTCAAACACTCATATACTTAACATTGCAGTATCCAGTATCCTATCATGAATTACCAAGAATATACAAAGAAACAGGAAAGTGTTAGCCATAACTAGAACAAACCACAGTCAAAAGAAAAAAGATGTAGAAATGAGATTGATAGTTTTAACTATTACATAAGAATTTTAAATAATTTTCAAAGGAAGCATGAACATAAAAAAGTGGAAGACAAAAAAATAACTAAATACAGTAAGTCCCCCACTTATGAATGTTCCAATCACAAACTTTCATGGATATGAACTGAATTTGCATCACAAACATTAGTAGATGTGAGCAAATCATGGAAGTAGCTCACATATCTGCCAGACATTGTCACAGTTGTGCTGCTGTGTGCTTACTGTACAGTGCAATTGTGTTCAGTAGTACAGTGCTCAACCAGAACCTAGGATGTCTGGAAGCAAGAGGAAAATCAGTGGTGATGTAAAGATTTGGAGTTGTTTTGTCTTTTTATGCTTTACATTTTATATTTGTGTCAAAGATATTTGACTCACTTTGTTGGACATTGGAATGAATCTGACGTACAAATGTTCTCCTGGAACACAACTTGTTCGTAAGTCAAGGACTTATTGTAGAACTTCTAAGGCTGAATAAATATAATATACATAATGAAAAACTTGTTGAGTGTCATTGACAGCAGTTAGATACTTGACAGAGAAAAAAATCATTAAATCGGAAGCTCTGTGAATCTATCTACACTGTCTATTTTGAAATATAAAGAGTAAGCACTGGAAAACAAGCCATCAATTCTTCAAGGACCAGTAAGACAATGTTAACTAATCTAACATAGATTTTACTGGAAAGCAAAGAGGGCAGACAAATAATAATTGAAGAGCTAATAGCTAAAAGAAATTGTAAATTTGATTAAAAGCTCAGTCCACAGATTTAAGAAGCTGAAAAAAACACAAGGGAAACTATGTGAAGTAATATAATAATAAAATTAATGGGGAAATTAGTTATAAAAAAATCTTAAAATCAGTCAAAGAGAAAGGCATCTTAAACTGAAAGAGATAAGTATCAGTTAGGAAGGTAAAGAACATATGAACTAGATAAAGATGGTGTAACCTTAACATACAAGTGTGGTCATTTAACCCAAAAAGAAATGAATAGACTAAAAAACCAAAGAATGAAAACAATATTACATGCAATGGCAACCCCAAAAGAAGCAGAAGTAGCTATCCTATTTTCAGGCAAAGTGTACTTCAAGACAAAACTTGATCAGAAGACACAAAGAAGTTCACTATATATTAGTTATCAAAACAATTCAACAAAAACAATAACAACTATAAACATACATGCACTGAACACTAGCACACTTCATTTAAAAATAGTACTAGACAAGAAAGATCAGATAAACATCAATACAAGTATAGTTGAGAAACTCAGTATTCCACTGGCACAAATAGACTAACTAGATAGAAATCAAAAAAGAAATATCAGAGTTGAACCAGACTTTGAATAAATGCATTTCATTGATATCTACAGAGTTTTCTCCCCAACAACAGAATACACATTCTCAGCAGCACAAACTTTCTCTGAAATAGAACACACACTAGCAATAAAGCATGCTTAAGGAAATGCAAAATAATTAAAATTAGTCTGTGCATATTACCAGATCATAACCCAATGAAATTAGAAATCATTGTCAAAAGACAATATATAAATTATACAAATGCATGGAAATTAAATCATACACTCTTCAATGATCAGTGGATCACAGAAGAAATTAAAGAAGACTAAGACAGTTCCTAGAATTAAATAATAATGCCAATAAAAGTACCAGAATACATGATACACAATAAAAGCACTCCTAAGAAAGAAGTTTTTAGCTGTGAATATTCACATCAGAAAAATAGAGTAAATTCAAGTAAGTAAACTAATGATGACTTTAAGGTCCTGGATGAATAAGAAAATCCAAATCCAAAGCTAATACAAGGAAGGAAATTATAAAGATTAGAACAGAAATTAATGCAACTGAGACTGCATGAATACAAAAAGTATTTATG
The DNA here is from genome assembly GCF_012274545.1 of Fukomys damarensis. Lineage (NCBI taxonomy): Eukaryota > Metazoa > Chordata > Mammalia > Rodentia > Bathyergidae > Fukomys > Fukomys damarensis. Next base: position 50,089,769 of record NW_022900928.1, read on the forward strand.
ACAAACCTATTGCCAACATCTATTAAATGGGGAAAAAGTATTACTATAAAATCAGGAAAAGACAAGGATCTCCACTTTCACCACTCTTGTTCAATATAGTACTTGAAACATTAGCTAAAACAATCAAGCAAAAGAAACAAATTAATGTAACTGGAACAACACAAGGAAGCAATGAATCAAAGAAGTGCTTCCTTGAAAGAAAAAAGAAAATCGACAAACCATTAGCCAATCTTATTTTTAAAGAAAGGGTAAAGATTTCAACTGATGCAAATAGAAATGGAAAAGGGGAAATTAGAATTCACACCCCTGAAATCCAGAAAAGTACTAGCAACTACTCTGAAAACCAGTAGTCAATAAATTGGAGAAATCAGGAAAAAGTGGATTATTCTTAGATATATATGAATTAACAAAAATGAAGAAGATTTAAAAGTCCTGAATAATAACAGGCAATGAAATTGAAACAGTAATTAAACATAAACATAACAACTAAGAAAAGCCCAGATCCAGATGGATTCACTGCTGGATTTGACAATAACTTCAGGAAAAAAAAATCTAATGCCAATACTCGTCAAACTCTAAGGTTATTTAAAAGGAAGGAGTTCTAAAGTCATTACCCTGTTACCAAAATCTGACAAGAATCCAAACCAAAAAGAGAACTCCAGGCAAATCTCTTTATTAAACACTGTTACAAAAAATCTTCAACAAGATACTGATGAAAAGAATGCAACAAATTATCAAAAAGCTCATACATCATAACCCAGTAGACTTTATTGCTAGGATGCAAGTATACTTAAACATATGTATATCAATAAATATAACACATCACATAAATAGAAACAATGACAAAACTCACATGATCATCTCAATAGATGCAGAAAAAAGCCTTTGACAAAATCCAGCATCCATTCTGGAAGAAAACAGTTATAAAACCTTATCTCAATCTGGAAAATGATATTTACGACAAAATTACTGTCAACACTATATCAAATAGGAAAAAACTGAAAGTTTCTCCCTTTACAATCGGGAAACAAGGAGGTCCACTATCACCAACCACTCTTATTCCATATATGACTTGGAACATTAACTAGTACAAGGCAATAGAAAAAATAAAAGAGATATATATGGGAAATGAAATCAGATTACTGTTACTAACAGATGACAATCATTTACATAGAAGATGAAAAGAATTTTGCAAAAAGACTCCTACAATTAATAACCAAATTTAACAATATAGTAGGAAACAAAATCAACACAAAAAAATCAATAGTATTCCTATACACTGTAAAAGAAATTAGGAAGAATACCATTCACAAGAGAATCAAGAAAAATTAAATGCCTCAGAAGTAACCAAACCAAGAGCTGCACAGGCTGCAGGTAGCACCCCTCCCACCTGCCCAGCCCAGGATCAGAGGACCTGAACCCAGAGGAGATAACCTGGGAGGTCTGACATTAGCACAACCTACCCCTGGCCTTGGAGAAGCTGAGCCATGCAGGTGCCTGCCGCACCACACCAGCACCCGCTCCTCTGGCCTCCAATCTATACCTGTGCATGGATCCATACTGCAGAGGCACAAGGGTTCATAAGGCCATTGTTCTGAGCTCCAGGACATAAAGCAGAAGTGAACAACAGAATGAAGGTCTCTCTGAAGCTCTTTGATGAAAATTGAGACCCAATGAAAAAGTGAAGAAAATCTCTGTAATAAAGGCACACAAGACCACCATAGTTGGTAAATTGGCGGGATTAACCCCTCCCCCTGGAAACTGGACTAGCTTCAGGTGAAGGGCAGATGGAACCTGCAGCAGAACCTTGCAGAGTTTAATCCACCAGGAGGTCAGGGAGCTCAACTTGGGCATTGCAGCCAGAAATCAGCCAGAATCTCAGGGGTCTGCTGCTGGCTTGCTGGGACTAATTGACTTAGATCTGCAGCCTGCTGGCCATGATAACTTTTGTGACAGCAGAGACATACCCTGAAGGGGACCATTTATTTTATTTTATTTTATTTTATTTTATTTTATTTTATTTTATTTTCAGGTTTTTTCTCTTATTATTAATTTTTATTTTGTATTCTTTTAAATTTTATTTTTTCAGGGCCAGGGATTTGGCTCAGTGGTTCTGCCACCTGCCTCAGAAGCACGAGGACCCGAGTTCAATCTCCGGTACAAAAAAAGTGCATAAAAACAAATTTATTTTTTCTTCTCTCCCTCCCGACGCCCCGCCCTTCTCTGTCTCTCTCACTCTCTCTCCCACCTCATTCTTCATCTGGGACTAATTGACTTAGATCTGTACCTTGCTGCCCGTGTTGTCTAATGTGACAATGGAGATATACCCTGGAAGAGACCCTTTCTTTGAATTTTTTCTATTTTTAATTTTTATTTTTTATTCCTTTCAAATTTATTCCCTTTTTTCTTTTTTCCTCCCTGCCCTCTATCTCATTTTCTTTCCTTCTTTACGCCCCTCTTTTTCTTAATCTCTCTTCCTTTCTGTTCCTATTCTTGTCCTAATTCAGATTTTTTTTCTTTGTTTTTCTTTTCTTCTCTCTTTTTCCTTATCTCAGGTGTCATTAGTTTTATATGAAAGTGAATACAGTTTCTAGCTTTCTTATTGCTTTAGTTTGTGCTGTTCTTGTATTTTTTCTTTCATTCTGACTTTTCCTCTTGTCTTCAACAGATTCCCAGAGTTTTCATGATCTTCCTGTATCCTCTGGCCTCACTTCTAACCTTTCCCTATCCTTCTACCTATCTATTCCTCCATTCCTAACTCCTTCTAAGTCCTCATCCCAAAGATTAAAATTGCTTAATTGAAGAATTTATTCACTATGATCATATTTTTGTCTGGTCTTGATTCTGATTTAATTCATACTGTTAAACGTGACAGATTAATAGCTACCATAAATTGTCTTTCTTTAAGCTGTGCTTGATGCTATTCTTGTTGCTGATTGTATCACTTGGGCTAAGGTGCTGTGATTGATCTAATCAGGTGTCCTTCTTGGTATACTGAAAATGAGATTGCCTAAGAATCATTAGAGACTCAAAACCCAAAGACCAGCTATATCTGGAAAACACCTCTGAGAAGCATCATTGCATAAGTATTCTAAATACAAGCAATAAAGATACTTACAATAATCAATGTTGAAATCTCAATCCAGGAATTAAACCACAAACAGAAGCAACAACAAAATTAGAAATGAGAAGACACTTAAGCAAGGCACAAACCCAGACTTCTAGATCACTTCCAAAGAAAATTCTGGGGGAAACAAGGTGGAAAAATCTGACAGTCAACTACCTGGACACCCTGAACTGGTAGCAAATGAAGTAAGAAAACAGATAGAGGAACAAGACTCTAGAAAAATACAAAACAGAAATAATTTCCCAGATAACCACTGTGGGAGAAGTTCAAGCCTGGCTTGGCCAGGTGCGCTGCACTTCTATCTCCTGAGCTAACTTGGAGACCTTGCTAAAGGCTGAGCTGACTCACCTAAGTGCATAGATGCTGGGTCCAACAGGCTATACCTCCACCCCTAGTCCATGACTCCTTCATTTTGCCCAAGAAAAATCACTCCACTGTGTCTCCAATAAGATACTGCCAAATGTTAAATGCTCCTCCCATGCTCCTCACCCACGGTTGTCCGTATATAAACCTGTGCATTTCCTCAATAAAGTGGAAGCATTCCAGAAACCTCCTCGGAGTCTTCCTGGTGATTCTGCACTTTACCCTCACAGTCGGAGCTCCCAAACCTTGTTATGTGAGCGGGCTCACAAATGACAACAGCTAGCAACCAGCAGGGACTTGAGTATACTGGGTAACTATTGAAGCTATGGGTAAGGATTCCTATTATGGGTAATCTCTTAAGTCAAGAACGGCCAGTACAGGCCACCTTAGTAAAGGGTCCTCATGCCATAATGGCATCCAAGGCATTTACAGCCCAAACTCAAGTGAGTGTAGGGCCCCCCGAGCACTCTAAAGATGGCAGACAAAAGCCTCTTTAAAAAGATGGCAATGGTGGGCTGTCTCTTCTGCTTTCTTCTTCCCCAAAGGCATCAGCCCTGCCTGCTGGACTCTCACTTCCTATTGATAACATGCCCCCACCAAAACACCCTCATCATTGGAATAAAGGTCATCTGGAACAGCCTACATTTTCTGGTCCAAGATGGTGGTCTCCACCCTGTGTGCCAACATCTTACCAATCCCACGGATCTTCTTCCTCCTCCAATTCTGACCTGGACCTGTCAGATGAGGAGGAAAAATCCTTTGATCAGGCCTATTTCCAACATATGTTCAGAGGGACAAAACAAAACTCTGAGCATTACTCTGCCTTTCTAGTGATGATTGGCAGTCCAGGAATAGCACCTTGGGTGCCACACTCTCCAAAAGTTTGGAAGGACTTCCAACAGGCAGTTCAAGACCACAGTCCTCAGAGCCCATATGCTTTATAATTGAAAAACTTTTCATACAATGTGAATTTCCCCAAAGACTGGTTTTATCTTGCTTGCACCTGTCTGTCTCCAGGTAACTTCCTTATGTTCAAAGCAATGTATAAAGATCAAGGTTAACAACAGGAACAGCATAATATTATGAATGGAGTCAGAATTACACTAGCTATGTTGAGGTGAACAGGTTCCTATGCTGATGCTAACCATCAAGCACGGCAGATGGCCATTTATTTTAATCAGGTATGCTACTGTGCCCTGACCGCTTGGTGCTGAATGCCTATTTCTGGAGATACACCAAGCATTGGCAGACTTATTCAAAATCCAATAAGTCCTTCCCTGATTTCTGCCAAAGGGTTATTTAGACAATGGTTGCACATCTGGAGGCTCAACAGGCCCTTATAAAGGAGCTCATCTTTGAGGGATGCCAGTCTTCCTTCAAGTATTTTATCACCCCTATCAACATAAAACATTAGATGACTGGATTTTGGCCACCAAAGATATAGGGACCCCTGAGGATACCAACAAGGCTCTAACTACAGCCATCACAAATGCCTTTGCAGTTGCTACCCCTTTCTCTACTGGGTCCTTAGATCCATATAAGGGCCTGCTCTGTTGGGGTTGCAACCAACCAGGACATGTTAAGAAACAATGCCCAAACAACCGCACAATGGGGGAACAAGTCTGCCCCACTTCATTGTGTCCCAGAAACCAAAAGGGCTATCATTGGAAGCAGGACTGCCACTCTAAATACCGTAAAGATGGCACCCCACTCCCTGCAATCACAGAGACAAAAGGAAACTCCACTCCTTTAAACTGAAAAAGGGGCACCTCAGAGCCCTGTCACAAGGGTCAAATGTACCCTACCTCCAGTCAGATGAGACTGACTGACCTCTCCCCTCCAAAAATTCTGTGGACCACCCCAGTAGACATGTTTAAGCCTAGATTAACCTTATTCTGCCAAGAAAAAAAAAGAGAGTTCTGTATGTTAGTTGACAGAGGGGCTGATAAAATGACATTATGCTATGAAGAGGTTACCCCAACTTGGGACTTTGTCCCTGGGCCAATGGTGCAGGGAGCAGGTGGCACCCAGCAATCATTTCTAAAAGACCTCTCTAACAATCTTCTGGGAAGGGTCCTCCTAGAAGCCATAGATGCAGTCATAACCACAGATGATAAGGCTTTTTATGATGATATGATAGAAGAAAGGGATCACTCCCCATTCTAAAGGCCACTGCTCAGTTTCTCTCTTTACCCATACCCCAACAGTGGCTCACTGATAAGCCCATTTAGATTGAGCAATGGCCCTTATCTTATAAAAAAATTACAAGTCTTAGAAGAATTGGTGACCCAACAGCTACAAGATGATAATATAGAACCCACCACCAGCCCCTGGAATACTCTTTTTGTAATTCCCAAAAGCACCCCAGGAAAGTATCACTTGCTACATGATTTAAGAGTGATCAATGTATCTATGATGGATATGGGCTCTTTCCAATCAGGATTGCTCCTCCTTTCAGTACATACCCAAGGACATGTACCTTTGTGCAGTTGATATCCAGGATTATTTCTTTTCTCTTCCCTTACACCCCAGAGATAGACGTAGATTTGCCTTCACAGTCCCAACAATAAATAACAGACAACCTGTGAGATGATTCCAATGGAAGGTCCTTCCACAGGGTATGAAAAATAGTCCAGCATTTTGTCAAATGGCAGTTGCCCAAGTCCTAAGCCGTATAAAATTAAATGAGACAACCCAGTTGTATTGTTATATGGATGATGTCCTATTGGCATGCCCCACCCTAAAGGGCTTGGAGAAGCTTCTCCACAGAGTTCTTCAAACCTTACATTCTGCTGAATTCAAGGTCAATCCAGAAAAAATTCAAAAATAATGCCCTGTGACCTTTCTGGGCTTAACCATAGATTTAACCTTCACCTCCTCAAAGACCCCACAAATCGTTACCCCACAGCACCTAACCTTGGCTGATCTACAATTATTAGGTCAAATAAATTGGATCTGACCTTGGTTAAAAATCCCTACAAAAATATTAAATCCATTATTTCAATTACGAAAGGGGGAATGCTCCCCCACGTCCATGAGAGAAATGACACCAAAAGCATAGGAGGCCCTAGAGCTCATAAATAGCTAACTGCCCCATGAAGAGCTATAATGGCGGGATCCCTCCTTACCTGTGACAGGCCTGGTGTTCTACTTTTACCAAAGGGCCCCCATCGGATGCCTCTGGCAAATCCAGGGGACTATGGAATGGATCAACTGGTCCTCCACCTTATCACAACAAAAGGTCACAGCCTTCATTGAAATCCTCAGTAAAATGGTCCATAAGATACATAAAACAATTTCACAAGTTTTGGGGAGGGAATCTGAGGTACTGATATTGCCAATACAACTTGAAGATATCCCCCATCTAATAAAAGTAAAGGCCAAATTCTCAATAGCTCTAAGATATATGGGCCAAATAGATAATCACTACCCCAATCATAAGATGATTCAAGGGCTTATCACACTCCCCCTTGTGTTTAAAAATCCTATGGTAAAAATGGCTAACCCTCAAGCTCCCCTCGTGTTCACAAATGGAAGTCCTACCAAATATTGGTATGTAGCTATATTATAAGATAAACAGGAACCTATAGTAAAAATCATGGAAACTCAGATCAGATCTCAGGTAAAAGAGTTGGTGGTTATCATCCTTGCCCTCGAAGATTTTATGGAATTGCCTATTGATATTTTCACTGATAGTGTCTACTGTGTGGCTCTATTACCTGGGCTGCCACACATAGTAAGGTTACTATGTAAGACCTTACCCGGAGTTTGGTTAGACCTGTTAATCATCAAGACACAACAGCTATTAGAAAAAAGAATTCATCCTGTGTATGTACAACATCTAACCTCCCAGGCCCATAAGGGGAGGGAAATCAATTAATTGATAAAGGTGTTAGCAGCTTCACTGTAGCTACAATACAAGGTGCAATAACAAGTCATAAAATTTTTCACCACTCATCCAAAAGCTGTCGATTATGTTCCCTGATCTAACCAAAGAACAAAGCTTACAGATTGTTCAGACCTGTGCTAGTTGTGGCCTACCTATTGGCCCATTACAAATGCCAGGAATAAACCCTAGGAGATTAAAACCAAATGCCCTGTGGCAAATGGATCTTACTCATGTTAACACATTTGGAAAATACAAATATGTTCATATTTCAATTGATACCTTTTCAGGATTTGCCTGTGCCACAGCAGCTATGGGGGAAAAACAAAAAATGTCATCAGTCACCTCCTCTTGTTTCTGTACCATGGGTGTGCCACATAAGATAAAAAGTAATAATGGTCCTACATACCCATCCAGGGCTTTTAGTGAGTTCATGATTAAATATAACATCAATCATGTAACAGGAATCTCTTATAATCCTCAGGAATTGTTGAAAGATTCCATCATACTTTCAAGCAGATGCTACAAAAACAACAAAAAACAAATATTTGGGGGGTGCCCCAGGATAGGATACATCAAGCCCTTTTTACTTTAAATTTCCTCACCTTCAACAAAGGACAAAAAAGCCCTGCCATCAAACATTGTAGCCCCTACATGGGTCAGCAGGTAAAACACCTGTAATGTTATAGAAGGACCTCTTTAAACAGATGGAAAAGACCAGACCCCCTCTTAACAATTGGTCGAGGATTTGCTTGTGTTTTCCCTACAGGTCAAATCCCACACCACTAGAAGCACAGATGAAAGGTCTCCATCTGGAAGATGGGCCTCGCCTGAAGTGCCAGAGGAGGACAGAATCCAAGGGCTACACCCCAGTCACTTGCGGAGCACTTAAGGCTTTAATTGACCAGGCCATCTATATGGCACCACTGGGAACCCCTAAACAGGTCACAGGCCCTGTGCTAGTGGTCCTACTCTGTGCAGCCCTTGCTGCAAATTCAACACTGGCTGATCCTCCTCCCTCCCTAAATCTGCAAGTATGGGCTCTGGCACCTAACCCCCTATCTCTATCTTTGTTACCATAGATTGGCCTACTGTCTCTCTTCCCTTCAGTGCTTGTCTGCCTTCCCCTTTCATGTTCACTTTCCTATATCCCACAGCCATAAAAGGGTGAGCTACCCAGACCCTTTGGGAATGATTCTCAATTTGTGGGCCTCAAGCCAAATAATATCACCCCAATTTTGCTTGACCCCTTGTATAAACCCCTTTTGTTTAATCATTCCTCTGTTTGGTATCTATATTTAGCTAGAATGCCTCCTGCTATTTGTAAGATTTGGTAAATCTTACAAAAGATTGGCAGAATTCAGATCTGCTTTTTAACCCTATGCTTCATACTCACAGTAGATGTGATTTGAGGATCTCCATCATTGCCACCAACCAAATGACAAAAAATACCACACAGGCCTTTGGAGAAACTGCCTGACTGTTTCATGATGTCTGTGCTGCCATTTTAAATTTAAAAACCCAGATAAATCTTGTCTGGGGAAAAAATTCAATTATTAGAGACTAAGATTCTAAGCTGTTCTCATGCAAATTTCACCCATATTTGTGTTATTCCTTATTGTTGTCAATATTGTAATGATTATAAAAATCTGGCAAATTATATATAAAAAATCTGGGATCCCACATACAATCAACATTTATAAACCTTGACTCATATTATTGTTTAGTTAAATGATACACAGATTCTTGATCTTGTTATTCTTAACAATATATGATAGATAATCTGGTCTGGCATTCAAGCTGGGTGGAAAAACCTAAGTTCCTGAGCTAAAGGACTGATATTGTCATCACCCTATATGTTTACCCTGCTTGAAATTATTTCATTGCTCTTTATCTTAAAAATCAGACACCTACACCTAGCCCATAAAAGGTATAAAGAAACTCATAAAAATATGGTTCTCTTGGCTGAGGCTCTGGAGTCATAGACAAAAGGGGGAACTATGGGAGAAGTTAAAGCCTGGCTGGGCCAGGTGAGCCACACTCCTGTCTCCAGAGCTAACTCAGAGACCTTTCTAAGGCTGAGCTAACTTGCCTAAGTGCGTAGATGTTGGGTCCAACAGGCTAAACCTCTTCCCCTAGTCTGTGACTCCTTCACCTCACCCAAATCATTCCACTGTGTCTCCGGTAAGATATCACCAAATGTTAAATGCTCTGCCCATGCTCCTCACCCATAGTTGTCCCTATATAAGCCTGTGCATTTCCTGAATAAAGCAGAAGCATTCCAGAAACCTCCCTGGAGTCTGCTTGGTGATTCTGTGCCTTACCCTCACTGTTTGAGTTCCCAAACCTTGCTCTGTGACTGGAGTTGTGGGTGACAACAAACCACAGAGATTGTGAGCAGAATATAAGACATGATTACAGATTCTAGAATAGAAACAGATTTTTAAAAATAGATGAGCCCAGGACCATGATGGAAGCCATGAATGCCCAGCATAGGAAAGAAATGGAAACCATGCATGCTCAACATAGGAAAGAAATGGAATCCATTCAACAGATTCAAACAGATTGCTGGAGGTTAAAAACTCTATTGAAAGATTACACAGCACAACAAGTGAATGTGAGGACAGCATTTCAGATATAGAAGACAGAATTGCAATTAGTGACCATGAAAAGAGAGATTTCTTAAAAATAGTAAGGGACCATGACATACAGATAAGTGAGGCCTGTAGGACTCCAACTAGACATGATCAAAAAAAAAAAAAAAATGCACCTAGACATATAATAGTCAAGATCCCAGAAAACCAACAGAAGAATAAGATCTTAACAAGCAGTTAGAGAAATGAAACAGATCACAAAGGAAAGCTCATCAGAATCATAGCAGACTTTTCAACACAAACCCTCAAGTCACAGAGAGCTTGGAGTGGGGTATTTCAAGTCCTGAAACAAAATAACATCCAAACTGGGCTGATGTATCCTGGAAAATTATATTTCAAAATTGGTGGGGAAATAAGATACTGCCACAACAAAGAACACCTGAGAAACTCCACGAATAGTAAACCAGCACTCCAAACAATTCTAAACAATATCCTGAAAAAGACAATGAGGGTCACAATTCCCTGAGGCCCAACAAAGCAAAGCCATCGGGCAAGACAAGAAATTAAAGTAAGGGGGGAAGGTTAAAAAGAAGAGAGAGATTGCACCCCCCCACCTGGACCCAGCCCACAGGTCTGGGCAGCTGCAGCCTTTGTTATGGGCACGGCCATTGCCGCCCCAGCACCAGGAGCCAACCCCCCCCACACACACTCAGATCCCCTGAATATGGCAGTCCATGGATCTACTCTGCAGAAACATAGCTGGTTATAAAGGGTGATTTTCTGAGCTCCCAAATTCAAGCATCTGTAAAGAAGTGGCAGGGGAAACCTGTGATAAAACTGTCTGGAGTTCAACGCTGCAGGAGGTTGGGGAGCTCAAATTCGTACTTGTGTACTCTGAGTCAGGGAGTTCTGCCTTCAACTACATGAGATAGGGGGATATAGTTCTGCATATGATTGCACATTGTGAATATTATGACAGCAGAAATATAGTCTGAAAAAGGCCCTTCAAAGTCATTTTTTTATCCTCTTCTTTCTTTTCCTCATTCCACTCTGTAAATTCTTTTTTTCTGTCCTATTTCACCAACTCAGTCTCTTGCTCCACCATATTGGCCCTCACCTCCTTTTCTGTTCCTGCTTCCGCCCTAATTCAGATTTCTTCTTTTATCATTTTTTCTTTTTTATTGATGTTCTTTTTTTTTTTTCCATCATTGAGCCTCACTCAAAGGTCAGTAATTTCAAGGGGAAGTGAGCCCCTATAACTGTTAAGGGGGTATATTCTTTTCCTTATACTTGCACTCTGTCTACCCCTTTTCAGTTTTACAGTTTCCTAAAGATTGTGTGGTCATTCTGTGTCCTCTGGCTTCACTTGAAACCTTCTTCAGTTCTTTTACTTGTTTACTCTTCTCATCCTAATTAGGCCTAGGCCCCCATTCCAAATAGTAAATATACCATATTGAAGAGTTTGTCCACTGCAAACATATTTTGGGCTGCTTCCTGATTTTAATTTAACTCGCATGATTGGGGGGTGATGGATTGATGACTACCACAAGAGGTCAACCTGCAAGAGGTGATTGATCCTGTTGTGTTGCTGATTATATCAATTGGGACAAGGGTTAGGGATTGATTAGATAAGTTGTTTTCTCTGATATTGTGAAAGTGAGAATGTCTATGAGTCATTAGAGAGTCAGGGGCTGAAGCGCAATGATATCAGGAAGATTTAATAACCCAGAGATTGAATCAAAGACAACAGAACAGCAAAAATAAAAATGAGAAAACACTTAACCAAGACAAAAAGACAGTCTTCCAGTTCACCAATGGCAAACAGTAGGGCAAAGGAGGATGAAAAGTCTGATAGTGAAACAAAAGGACACTCAGAATTCACAGCACAGGAAGTAACGAAACTGATCAATCAGGCTCTAGAAAAATTCAAAACAGAAATAATTTCCCAGATAACCATAGAGATGGTGAGCAAAATGAAAGTTATGATTCGAGACTCTAGAACAGAAACTGACAAAAGAAAAGATAACCTCAGGACCATAATAGAAGCCGTGAAGGCCCAGCATGAGAAAGAAATGGAAACAAGGAATTCCCAACATAGCAAAGAAATGGAATCCATAAAACAGATTCAAACAGATATCCAGGAGATTAGACAAGCCATAGAAAGTGTATACAATAGAATAAAAGAATGCAAAGATATTATCTCAGATATAGAAGACAGAACAGCAGCCAGTGACTGAGAAAAGAGAGGCCTCTTAAAAACAGTAAGGGATCATGAGGATTCAATCCAACAACTCCTAGATGATGCAAAGAAGAATAACATAAGACTGATAGGAATTCATGAAGTAGCAGGAGAAAATGCAAATGACTTAAAACAGCTGTTCACAGAATTAATGACAGAAAACTTCCCAGAGGGGAAGAATTTGACATACAGATAAGTGAGGCATATAGGACCCCAACTAGCCATGATCAAAAAAAATCTACACCTAGACATATAATAATCAAGATTCCAGAAACCCAACAGAAGAATCAAATAGTACAAGCAGTAAGAGAAAAGAAACAAATCACATGCAAAGGAAAGCCCATCAGAATCATGGCAGACTTTTCAACACAAACCCTCAGGTCAAGAAGAGCCTGGAGTGAGGTATTTCAAGTCCTGAAAGAAAACAACCTCCAACAGAGACTGATGTATCCTTTCAAACTGTCTCTCAAAATGCATGGGGAAATAAGATACTTCCATGACAAAGGACACCTGAGAAACTTCATGAATACCAAACGAGCACTACAATGAATTCTAAACAATATCCTAGAAAAAGACAATGAAGATCACAACACCATGAGGCCCAGTAGAGCAAACCAAATAGTCAAGGCAAGAAACTAAAAGGAGAAAGCAAAAAATCAAAAAGAGTCAACAAAAAGACAATCAAATGACAATAAGAAGTCAGTATATATCAGTTATAACCATAAATGTCAATGGCCTCAATTCACCAAGCAAGAGAAATAGACTGGCAGATTGGATTAAGAAGCAAAATCTAACAATATGTTGCATACAAGAAACACACCTAACTCAAAAAGAGGCCCATAGACTGAAAGTGAAAGGGTGGAAAACAATTCTTCATGTGACAGGAGCGAAGAAAAAAGCAGGGGTAGCAATCTTATTTGCAGACAAAGTAAATTTCAAACCAAAATTAATCAAGAGAGACAAAGAAGGTCACTACATTCTTGTAAAGGGAACAATTCAAGAGGAAGAGTTGACAGTCATAAACATATATGCAACAAATATAAATGCCCCCAACTACACAAAACAAATACTAAGTAACATGAAAAACCAAATAAACACTAATACAATTGTAGCAGAGGATCTAAATACCCCACTCTAACAAATAGACAGATCATCTAGGCAAAAAATCACAATGAAATACTAGAACTAAACCAAGATTTTGAAAGCATGGACTTATTAGACATCTACAGAGTATTCCACCCCACAAAATCAGAATATACAATCTTTTCAGCTGCACACGGATCATTCTCCAAGATAAATCACATACTAGCTCACAAAACAGGTTTGAATAAATTCAAAAGAATCAGAGTTATTCCTGTATATTATCATATCACAGTGCAATAAAGCTGGAGCTCAATAGCATAAGAAACCATAGGAACTTCACAAATACATGGAAAGTGAACAATACTCTCCTGAACAATCAATGGGTCACAGAGGAAATTAAAGAAGAAATCAGACAGTTTTTACAAATAAAAGAAAATCCCAATACAACATACAGGAATCTATGGGACACAATGAAAGCAGTTCTACGTGGAAAATTCATAGCACTGAAAGCCCAAACCAGGAAAATAGAACAAGTTCAAATAAACAACCTAACAATGAATCTTAGACTCCTAGAAAAAGAAGAGCAAGAAAAACCCAAAGCTTGAATGAGAAGAAATTATAAAGATTAGAGCAGAAATCAATGCCATAGAAATGAAGAAAACATTACAAAAAATAAATGAATTGAAGTGTTGGTATTTTGAAAGAATAAATAAAATTGATAAACCCTTAGCAAGCCTTATCAAAGAAAGGGGGAAAAAAGGCTCAGATCCATGCAATCAGAAATAAAAAAGGTGAAGTCACAACAGATCCAACAGAAATCCAGAGGATCATTAATACCTACTTTGAGAACTTGTACTCTAATAAAATGGAAAACACAGAAGAAATGGACAGATTTCTAGATACTTATGAATTACCAAAGTTGAATGAAGAAGACGAAAACATTTTAAACACTTCAATTACAATCAGTGAAATTGAAAATGTAATTAAAAACTTACCAAGAAAGAAAAGCCCAAGTCCTGATGGATTCACTGCTGAATTTTACAAGACATTTAGAGAAGAACTATTGCCACTACTGTTTAAACTTTTCAATGAAATTGAAAGGAAAGCAATACTTCCAAATTAATTCCTGGAGGCAAGTATCACTTTGATTCCTAAACCAGGGAAAGATGCAACTAAAAAAGAGAACTACAGGCCAATCTCCTTAATGAACATAGATGCAAAAATCCTGAACAACATACTAGCAAACAGAATACAGAGAATCATCAAGAAGATCATACATCCTTACCAAGTTGGATTTATTCAAGGGATGCAAGGATGGTTCAACATACATAAATCAATAAATGTAATACACTATATTACAAAGTCAAGAACAAAAACCACATGATCCTCTCAATAGATGCAGAAAAAGCATTTGACAAAATTCAACACCCATTCATGATAAAAACCCTGCAACTGCAATTGGAATAGATGGTCTATATCTCAATTTAATAAAGGCTATCTATGAAAAACCAACAGCAAATATCATATTAAGTGGCCAAAAACGGAAAACCTTCATGTTAAAATCAGGATAAAAATATAAAAAAAAAAAAAAGAAAAAAAAAAAAAAAAAAAAAAAAAAAAAAAAAAAAAAAAAAAAAGAAAGGAAAGGAAGAACTTAAATTGTCATTATTTGCTGATGATATGATAATCTACATTGAAGACCCAAAAAATTCCACCAAAAGACTTCTAGACTTAATTGACACTTTTAGCAGAGTAGCTGGATAAAAGGTCAACACACAAAAATCAATCGCCTTCTTGTACACAAATAACAGACTCACTGAGAGAGAAAATTAGGGAAACAATTCCTTTCACAATAGCATCCAAAAAAATGAAGTATCTAGGAATCAACCTTACAAAAGAAGCAAAAGACCTCTACACTGAAAACTATAGCACTCTGAAAAAAGAGACTGAAGAGGATATAAGAAAATAAAAAGATATCCCCTGATCCTGGGTAGGAAGAATCAAAATAGTGAAAATGGCCATACTACCAAAACTGCTATGCAGATTCAATGCAATACCAATTGAAATTCCAACACTGTACTTCACAGAACTATAAAGAAGAATCCAAAAATTCAATTGGAACCAGAAGAGACCTAGAATAGCAAAAGCCACCCTAGGCAACAGACACATGGCAGCAGGTATAACAATTCCCAATGTGAAACTATACTACAAAGCCACTGTGATAAAAACAGCATGGTACTAGCAAAGAAACAGACCTGAAGATCAGTGGAACAGATTGGAAGACAAAAAAAAATCCAGACACACTCACCTATGTCATCTTTGACAAAGGAGCTGACCAACCCCACTGGAGGAAAGATAGCCTCTTCAATAAATGGTGTTGGAAAAACTGGATCTCAACCTGCAAAAGAATAAGACTAGACCCTTATCTATCACCATGCGCTAAATTAAAATCCAAGTGGATTAAAGACCTAAATATAAAAACAGAAACACTAAACTTGCTGGAAGATAACTTAGGCAGAACTCTGGAAGACATTGGCATAGGAAAAGACTTTATGAACAAATCCTCAGTAGCACGAGAATTAGCAGAAAGAGTCAACAAGTGGGATCTCATCTTATTAAAAAGCTTCTGCACTGCAAAAGAAACAATCAACAGAACTAAGAGACAACCTACAATGTGGGAAAAAATTTTTACCAGCTGCTCCTCAGACAAAGGACTATTATCTAGAATATATAAAGAACTCAAAACAACCAGCCCCACCAAATATAAAGACCCAATTCAAAAATGGGCATCTGAAATGAACAGACATTTCACAGACAAAGAAGTAAAAACAGCAAGTAAATATATGAAAAAATATTCCACATCACTGGCCATTGGAGAGATGCAGATGAAAACAACACTGAGATTCCACCTCACCCCACAAAGAATGGCTGCTATCAAGAAATCACACAATAACAAATGTTGGCAGGGTTGCATGGAGAAAGGAACCCTTCTCCATTGTTGGTGGGAGTGCAGACTGGTGCAACCACTGTGGAAATCAATATGGAGATACCTCAAAGAACTAGGATTAGAGGTTCCATTTTACCTAGCCATCCCTCTGTTGGATATCTTTCCCAAAGAATTTAAAGAATCATACCACAGTGATATATGCTCACCCATGTTTATAGCAGCACAGTTTGTAATAGCTAAAACTTGGAAATAGCCCACCTGCCCATCAGTTGGTAACTGGATAAAGAAAATGTGGTTTTTCTGTAAAATGGAATACTACTTAGCCATAAAGAAAGAGAAAGTAGATTAATTCATAGGTAAATCGGTACATTTTGAGAATATACTCCTGAGTGAAATAAATAAGTCACACATATGTAAATACCGAATTGTTTCTCTGGTGTGAAAAACTAATATAGTACTCAAGATCCTAACAGGTTAATTAGCAATGTGAAAGAGGAAGAAAATGACTAAAGGTGTAGGGACAGTGAGAAGGGTAGGGGAATAAGGAAAATAAGGAATAAGGGAAAGGGAAAAAAATATGAGAAAATGTAAAAATGGAATTAAACTGTTTGTAGGTGGGGAGGGGAGGAGGAGGTGAATGGAGGGTGGGGACAAGGGGGAAATAATGAGAAGCAAGACCTGTCATGTAATGGTACAAGATCCCAGTAATGAATGTAACTGTACTGTCTACATAGAATGTACCAATAAATTCAATTTAAATTAAAAAAAAGAGACAACAGGAAAAAACATGACAAGGATAACTCAATATATATCAATTATAATCATCACTGTTAATGGCCTCAATTCACCAATCAAAATCAACAGAATGACAAAATGGATTAAGAAGCAAAATCCAACAATATGCTGTATACAAGAAACACACTACTTGAAAAAGATACTCATAGACTGAAATTAAAAGGATGAAAACCAGTTCTCTATGCAACAGGAACTGAGAAAAGAGCAGGGTAAGCCATCTTATTTTCAGACAAAGTAGATTTCAAATGAAAACTAGTTGACAGAGGCAAACAAAGTCACTACATCCTCATAAAGGAAACAATCCCAGAGGAAGATACTGCAATCCTAAATATATATGCACCAGACACTAATACCCCCAACTATATGAAACAAATATTAAGGGACACAAAAAATCAAATAAGCACTAATACAATTGTAGTGAAGGACCTTATTACCCCACTGTCACATATAGGCAGATCATCTAGACAAAAAATCAACAATGAAATATTAGAACTGAAACAAGTCTTTGAACAAATGGACTTAGTAGAAGTCTACAGAGTGTTCCACCCCCACAAAATCAGAATATACATTCTTTTCAACTGCACATGCGTCATTCTCCAAAATAAACCACATGCAGGCACATAGAACATGTCTAAGTAAATGCAAAGTTATTGAAGTTATCCCTGTATATAATCAGACCATAGTGAAATTAAATTGGAGATCAATAACAAGAAACAGCAAGAACTCCACAAACACATGGATATTGAACAACACTCTCTGAACAACCAATGAGTCACAGAGGTAATTAACAAAGAAATTAGATGTTTCTACTATTAAATGGCAATGCCAATACAACATACAAGAATCTATGGAACACAATGAAAGCAGTTCTAGGAGAGAAATTCATAGAAGTGAATGTCTATACTAGGAAAACAGAGCAAGCTCAAATAAACAACCTAATGCTGAATCTCAAACTTTTAGAAAAAGAAGAGCAAGACAAACCCAAAGCTTGTATAAGGGAGGGAATTATAAAACTCTGAGCAGAAATCAATGCAATGGAGACTAAGTGAATGATACAAAAAAAAAAATCAATGAGTCAAAGAGTTGGTTCTTTGATAGAATAAATAAAATTGACAAAACTCTAGCCAACCTTATAAAAAATATGAAAGAAAAGACTCAAACCCATGAAATTAGGAATGAAAAAGCTGAAGTCACAGCAGATCCAGCAGAAATCCAGGGGATTATTAATACCTACTTTGAGAAGCTGTATTCTAATAAAATGAAAAACACAGAAGAAATGGACAGATTTCTTGATACTTATGAATTGCCAAAGTTGAATGAAGAAGATATAAAAATTCTAAACACACCAACTACAATCAATGAAATTAAAAACATAATTAAAAGTTTAACAACTAAGAAAACTTGAGGTCCAGATGTCTTCACTGCTGAATTCTCCATGGCATTTAGAGAAGAACTATTGCCATTTCTCTTTAAACTCATCAGTGAAATTGAGAGGGAAACAACATTTTCAAATTAATTCCTAGAAGCAAGTGTTACTTTGACTTCAAAAGCAGAGAGACCCAACCAAAAAGAGAGCTACAGGCCAATCTCCTTAATGAATATAGATGCAAAACTCCTCAATAAGATACTGGCAAACAGAATACAAAGGGTCATCAAGAAAATCATATACCCTGACCAAGTCAGGTTTATCCCAGTGATGAAAGGATGCTTCAACATATGTAAATCAAGAAATGTAATACACTATATTAATGAAGTCAAGGAAAAAAAACCATATGGTCATCTCAATAGATGCAAAAAAAGCATTTAACAAAATTTATTACCAATTCATTTTTTAAAAAATCTGCAGAAAATTGGAATAGATGGTCTTTATTTTAACTTGATAAGGCTGTCTATGAAAAGCCAACAGCCAACATCATACCAAATGGTCAAAAACTGAAAGCCTTCAAAGTAAAATCAGGAACAAGGCAAGGATGTCCACTATCACCACTCCTGTTCAAAATAGTTTTGGAAACATTAGCTACAGCAACTAGACACGAGAAAGAAAAAAAAGGAATAAAGATAGGAAAGGAAGAAATTAAACTGTCATTATTTGCTGATGATATTATACTCTACATAGAAGAACCAAAGAATTCAGCGAAAAGATTTCTAGACTTGATTGACAGATTCAGTAGAGTAGCTGGATACAAGGTAAATACTCAAAAATCAATAACCTTCTCATATACAAATAACAGACCCACTGAAAGAGAAATTAGGAAAACAATCCCTTTCACAATAGCATAAAAAAAGAAATGTATAGGAATCAATCTCACAAAGGAAGTAAAAGACCTCTACATTGAGAACTACAGTGCTTTGAAAAAAGAGATCAAAGATAATATAAGAAAATGGAAAGACATCCCTGTTCCTGGGTAAAAAGAAGCAATATAGTGAAAACGGCCATACTTCCAAAACTGCCATATAGATTCAATGCAATACCAACTGAAATCCCAACAGTGTATTTCACAGAACTAGGGAAAACAATCCAAAAATTTACTAGGAACCAGAAGAAACCTATGATAGCAAAAGCAATTCTAGGCAACAGGGACATGACAGGGGGTATCACAATCCCCACCTTGAAATTATACTACAAAGTCACTATGATTAACAACAACAGCATGGTACTGGCAAAGAAACAGACCTGAGGATAAGTGGAATATATTAGAAGATGCAGGAACAACTCCAGACAAACTCAGCTACCTCATCTTTGACAAAGGAGCCAACCATCCTCACTGGAGGAAAGATAGCTTCTTTAACAAATGGTGTTGGAGAAATTGGATTTCAACCTGCCAAAGATTTAAAAATAGACCCCTATCTTTCACCATTCATTAAACTAAAAATCCAAGTTGATTAAAGATCTAAATATTAAACAGAAACACTAAACTTTCAGGAAGATAAGTTAGGTAGAACCCTCAAAGACATTGGCATAGAAAAGGACTTTTTGAACAAATCCTCAGTAGCACGGAAATTAGTATAAGAATCAACAACTGGGATCTCCTCTTATTTAAAAGCTTCTGCAAGAGAAACCATCAACAGACTAAGAGACAACCCACAATATGGGAAAATAATTTTATCAGCTGTTCCTCAGACAAAGGTCTACTATCTGGAATATAAAAAATCAGACCTCCTTAATATAAAGATCCAATTCAAAAATTTCCATCCAAAATGAAGAGCCATTTCTCAAAGAAGTAAAAGCAGCAAATAAACAGGAAAAATTGTTCAGAATCACTGGTCATTCAAGAGATGCAGGTGAAAACAACACTGGGATTCCATCTCACCCCAGGAAGAACGGCTACTATCAAAAAATCATCCAATAATAAATGCTGGCAGGGTTGTGCGGAGAAAGGAACCGTTCTCCATCATTGATGGGAGTGCAGACTGGTGTAGCCACTGTGGAAATCAATATGAGATACATCAAACAACTAGGATGAGAGGTCCCATTTGACCCAGCTATTCCTCTGCTGGTTATCTTCCCAAAAGAATGAAAAGAATCATACCTCAATGATATATGCTCACCCGTGTTTATAGCGGCACAGTTTGTAATAGTTAAAACTTGGAAACAGTCCAATTGCCCATCAACTGGAGACTGGATAGAGAAGATGTTATTTTTTTTAATATAAAATGGAATACTGCATAAAGAAAATGTGGGGATTTTTATAAACAGGAGTACTACTCAGCTACAAAGAGTGAGAAACTAGAGACATTTATAGGTAAATAGATGCACATTTAAGCCATACTATTAAGTGGAATAAATAGGACATACATATGTGAATACCTAATAGTTTCTGTGGTGTGAAAAACTAAATGTGTATATAAGGAATAAAATGTACAATTGATGTACAATTGATAATGTGAAATAGGATGAAAAGGTCCAAAGGGAAAGGGGAAGTGGGATGGGTTGGGGAAAGAGAAAAAGGAAATTGAATTAATGCAAGAAAATGAAAAAATGGAACAAAGTCTTTGTAAATAGGGATGGGTAGAGGTGTTGAAGGGAGGGCGGGGGAATGAGAAAAAATAAGAACTAAGATAGATTATGTAAAGGCAAATTTCAAATGATGAATGTTATTATATTGTATACCTAAAATGTACCAATAAACAATGCAAAAAAAAAAAGAATTAACCAAATCAAGAAAGTGAAAGACATTTACAGCAACAGCTACAGTATTCTGTAAAAGATCAAATAGGAAGTTAGAAAATGGAAAGATATCCTTTCTGCCTAGCTGAACCAACATCGTCAAAATGATAATACTTCCAAAACTGAAATACTGATTTGATGCAATCCCAATCAAACTACTAATATCATTCCTCATAGAACTAGAGAAAACAAAGCTATAATTGATATAGAACCAGATAAGACCCAGAATAGCAAAAGCAATCATTGGTAACAAGAGCAAAACAGAAGACATCACAATCCCAGGTTTTAAGTAACATTACAAAGTAACAATGCTAAAAACAGCATAAATCTGGCACAAAAGAAAAAAAAACACATGGATCAATGGAACAGAATAGAGGATGCACAGACAATCCTAGAAATATTCAGCTATCTGATCTTTGACAAAGTTCACAAAAAGTGGGGATAAGATAACCTTTTTAATAAATGATACTGCAAAAATCTAGCTATCCACATGCACAATATTTAATTTCAATGCATATATCTCACCATGTACTAAACTAAAATCAAAATGAATGAAAGATCTGAATCTGCTGGAAAACAAAATCAGTAACACTCTTGAAAACATAGGCCTAGGCAAGGACTTTTTAAGTAGCATCCCAATTATACAAATTACATCAAAAATAAATACATGGGATTACATTACATTAAAAGCTTTCAGTACAGCAAAAGAAATAATCAACAGAATAAAGAAACAACCTACAGAATGAAAAATGTTTTGCCAGTAATTCCTCAGACCAAGGGCTAATATCTAGAGTATACCAAGAATTCAGAAAAAGTAGATTCCCCCAAAATAAAAGACCCAATAAAAATGGTCTATAGAAATGAATAGATACATCTCAGAAGAAGTACAAATGGTCAATAAATACATCGAAAAATGTTCAACATTTGTGGCCATTCAAGAAATATAAATTAAAGGAACACTGAGATTTTATCTTACTCTGGAAAGAATTTCTGTTATCAAGAAATCAACTAATAACAAATGTCAGTGAGGTGGTTGGGGAAAAGAAACACTTCTACACTGTTGGTTAAATGTAAATTAGCATAACCATTCTGGAAATTAGTATAGAGACTTCTCAAAAAGCTGAAACTACAAATTCCATTTTATCCAGCTATTACCCTTCCATGTATCTTTTCAAAAGTGTTAAAGACAATGATATGTGTATACTCATATTTATAGCATTGCAATTGGTAAGTTAAATTGAAGCTGCCTATATGCCCATCAACAGATGAATGGAAAAAGAAAATATGGTATTGTACAGAATGGAGTACTACTGTGCCTTAAAAAAGGATAAATGTGAGTCATTTGTAGGAAAATGGATACACCTTGAGAACATAATGTTAAGTGAAATAGAAACAAAAGCTTAATAAATATTGCATGGTTTCTCTTATATAAGAAATAAAAAATATAGTGAAAAAAGACACACTAGGAAATAGAAGGATAGATAGATCTTTTGCAAATGCGAAGGGGACTTAGTGATGGAGGAATGGGGAAAGCCAAGAAGGGGAATGAGGTTTTTAAAAATAATAATTGAGATGTGTTGCATACAGTTACCCCATGAGAAATGTACTTATCATGCACTGCAAATATGAACTAATAAAAAAATAAAAATAGAAAAGTATAGTGGAAATGGAAATATGTCAACAGAATTTAGAGGTCATGTGACTTAATTCTGTGGCACACTAGCATTATAAAATGTAAATGAAACACTCTACCTTCCTAACTACTTTTTTCTTTCCTTTTGTTTTGTCTTTTTGTTTGTTTGTTTGTTTTTTGGTACTGAGAATCAAACCCAGGGCCTTTACACTGAGCTACACCCCCGGCTTTTTTTTTTTAACCTTTTAAATTTTGAGAGAGGGACTTGCAAAGTCATCAAGTTGCCCAGGCTAGACTAGAACTTGCAATCCTCCTGTCTCAGCCTCCCACAGTGCTGGGATTATAGGCAAGCACACAACATACAGCTACTACTCCCAAACTTATAAACCAAAACTAGCTCCCCACACCTAACTTTAGTTTAAGAATTAAGCCATTTTCCTGTATTTTGAGAATTGCTTGCACCTTATTGAGTTAAACCTGATCTATGATTAGAAGAGGCAGAGTCCAAAGCCTCGAGGCTTAGGACTAAAGAGAATGAATAAGAACAAGTTTGTGAAAATAATTGCTTTAAAGTTTTACATTTGAGTAAACTTTAAATTGGAGCCCAGGTTCCTTGTCTGTGCCTTAATCAGGGTCACAATTTGTCCACAGTCTTCTAACCTTTATGTCTGCAATATGTATATCTACAATATTAGAGTGTGCAATAGTATTTACAATATTAAAAACAAAAAAAAACATAAAAATTTCTGCTCTACCAGTGAAACTTGATCTTATTCATATTGTAGCTCCTGTTGCATTTTCCTCCCTGAAACTTGAACATTTCCCCATGGCTCTGTGAAAACCACTTCTCTATCCTTACCTGCACCTACTCTAGTTACAGTAAGTACCTGGTTTAATGAACATTCAAGTTCCAAACTTTCACAGATATGTTCAGACCTTTTATCTCAAACATTCGTAGAAATGAATAAACAGAGGAAGTAGCTCACGTGTCTGCTGGACATTGTCACAGTTGGGCTGCTGCGTGCTGACTGTACAGTGCGGTGGTGTACAGTAGTGCAGTGCTCAGTCAGAGCTCAGGATGTCCGGAAGTAAGAGAAAAGGCAGTGGTAACGTGGAGGGAACTGCCAGGAAGTGCAAAGCAATATATATTGCATGTTTGTGTCAAAGGTATAAAGTTCACTTTGTCAGACTTACAAATTTATCGGACTTACAATGTTCTCCATCAGAAGAACTTGTTTGCAAGTCTGGGTCTTACTGCATCAATCTTCTGACTGTGGTTAGCACAGATCCATGAGGTACAAAGTAATTATGGCTAAACTCTTCCAATACTGATTGAATCAAAGGTGCTTCATTAATTGGGAAAGTTACTTTGGGGCTTTGGTTACTTTATCTATGTAAAGGAGATTACAGTGCCAGAAGGTAGACTGGACCTCATCAAATCTCAAAGTTTCCAAATGTACTACAATTAATCTATGATTGATTAAAGCTTTTTTAAACCTCATTTTGTAAAACTATTCCTCATAAATTACTAGGTAGTTCCTGATCTCTCCTAATTGAGAAATTGAACCAGTAAATCTCACGCAGTGGTAACATTTCTCAGGACACTGATTCATAATGCAAAGACCCTAACAAAGTCTTAGTGTGGACAGACATAAGATATCTTATTTATTGCTCAGTTTCAGTTAGGAATTTGAATTTTAATCAGTGGTATAAAGGGAAGCAGTTGTGCCAACCTTGCTTAACTTACTACATACATAGAAAAATCTCCCTACAGAGATGAATGTTTGTATGTACAGTTCTAAGGTTTTCAATAATTTTCATGACCTATGAATATTTTATTTATCATGACTTCTCCAACTATGAATACTGATGCAGTCAGTGTAATTCGAAACATTCTAATAAATAATGAGGACAAGTTACATAGATATAATTAACCTGTGTGGAAAGTAGAAATGAGCCAAAAAGGCTATGAACTCTGGCTTTAATTCCTTCAAAGTGTTTTGAACTTAGATTTTTTAAAAATATTGTAGACAACATTGTCAGTCCTGTTTTGACAGCATACAGTTAAATGCACTACTCATGTTTACTATTTTATGTTGAGATTATACAGTAAGATAAAAGCTCATATCCTTGTGAACTACAGCATTAGCTTTTCCTTTTCACATATCATACTTCCAGTGAACTATACTGGAGAATATAAAGATAGATGGAAAGAGCTCACATAGAAAAAATATTTAAATATGATGACCGTTTGTTAAATTCCTATAATGAAAATAATAGACTTCCATTTTCAAAGAAATGAAATTAATTTTAAAGACTATTCATTTGTCCCTTCATGTGTTAGAAATAATAAAAGGTTGTCAGTCCTTAGAAATAAGAAATGATAATTCACTTTTAGCAAGTAGATTTTGCCATAGTTTAGATAATCTGACAGTCTTAACTACATCAAGGATCTCTAAAGTAGTAATTATATATAAAACAAGGGGAAAACTTATTGGTCAAGTAAACGCCTGATTTAACCTTTGGCAATAGGAGGAATACATCAGAATAAAGTAGACTATGTTGGCCTGATGACCAAAATTATTTTTAAAACTATCATGACTAGAATTAAGTAAGAACTTAGCCTAGAAAATTTGAAGAGAAAATCGTTATTAGTTTTTATTCTATTAGCATATATCTAGAAAGTACAATTTTTGAATTTCATAGCATATTTTTAAAAATGATATTAGGTAATCCCATAGAGAAAGAATGCAGATTAGTCATTGCCAAGGGCTGAAAGGCAGAATAGGTATTAATCCTTGGAGGGCATAAGAGAGGTGACTGGGTGATAAAAATATTCAAAAACTGCCTTTTGATAATGGTTTCACAACTCAGTAAATTTACTAAAAAGTCATTTAATTTTACCAAAAAAATGGGTGAATTTTAGGGCATGCAAATTATACCTCAAGAGTTGTTTTTAGAGAGAAGCTTTTAAGATAAAAAACTATGGCACTTCTGGGCTTACATCAAATTTCAACACAGCTGTAGTTCTAGGAGGCTTCTAAGATAAAGTCTGCAAGGTGATAATGAGAATATTCCTCTCCCCTCTGTATTCAAGGAACAATCAGAAGAATAAGAAATATCAAAAACCAAAGCTCTAAAAATATTCACTTACAGCCCAGATCCCGAAAATCTCTTCTTCTTTCTTAGACTGGTTTTTAGCAATCAATAAATGCATGTTCAAAATATGCACACTGAAACCCAGTATTTTGTAAAATTAATAGGCAGTAATAAAAGGACAAAATAAAGAACAAATGCATGTTACAATATCTCTGTAATAACTTTCATTTGAATTGTAAGTATCATGATGTTTTAGCCATTTCAGCCTACTGATGCAAATTTATTTCCCAAAACAGACTCAAAGGGAAATTGGTTTGGTTATCAAGTCAGGCCCATTGTTCCTAACAAAACCAGGAGACATTACCCACAGATAGATCAGTCTCCACTAGAAAAGGGCATAGCGTCAAAGGACAAAAACTAGCAATTACAATAGAACTACATGAGAAGCTTAGTGAGCACATGTTCATACTCTCTCGAACATAGGCCTGAACTGTGAGAAAAGTGGGTGTTTGTCTTGATATTTAAACAGCCAAAGAAAAGTTGTTTTGTGTTTTTCTTTTTCTTTTTTTTTTAACAGAGTTTGGCACATTATGTCTAGCTTTGGTAACTGCTATGGGCTGATTTGTGTCTTCCCAAATTCCCACATTGATGTTCTAATCCTCATTACCTCAAAAGATTATATTTGGAGATAGAGAATTTAATGAGGTAATTAAGGCAACATGAAGTCATGTGGGTGGGTTTTGATCCAATATAATTGGTGTCCTTGCAGGAAAAGGATCTCAGCATAGAAACATACTCACAGAGAAGACCACATGGAGACCCAAGGAGAAGGTAGCCAGCCACAGAGAGGCCAAAGAAGAAATCCAATCCTGCCTGCATCTTGATGTTAGACTTTTACTTTCAGAGGTATGAGGAAATAAATGTCTGTTGCCTAAAACACCTAGTCTATGGTGTTTGTTACAGCAGCCCTAGAAAAAGCCTTAGTACCTCCTGCTTTTTGGGTTCTGTTTTCTATCTCAGGCAGCATAGGGGTCAGAGATGGGGGTGTATAATATAAGAGAAGTAAAATCCAAGATCAAACACCGACCACAGATTTGACAAACTATTTTGCCAGAATGTCTCATTGTCTAAAGCTTTGTCTCCCCTTCTGCCAATAATCCTGTTCTATGCCCCATTGTAATTTACTTTTCCTAGATAGCTTTTTACTCTTCTGTGCCCTTTTGAATTTATTTGTTACACTGTCATGCTAAATCTCTTTATGTGATATTTCAGTCATGTCTTCACTCTAAGTACAGAATCTATCCCACTCTGTTCCAATATGTGATTCCTAAACTCCAGTTTATAATGGATGCCACACATCAGCTATGTGCTGAGTTTGCATTTTTATATATTTCTTTGGCAGTCCTGGTGCTCAGAATAATTTGGGACCTATCAACAATGCCACTTAGATACTTGGAATGGCCTTGGCATTCATTTTTCCCATTCTTTAGAGGAAAACACTGATGAAGAACATTGCAATGCCACACTGGTTGGATCTTCTGGGTGACAAACTAGTTACTATCAAGTGGGTCCCCCGATGCCTCAAGAGATTTTTAATGTAGTTTTATTGACTTTTCTTTGAATTTCCCCAGCCACTTATTCTTCTTTTACACTTTACCTTATTTTCACAGTACTTTCCTTCCTCACATCAGGAAGCTTTGCTTCTTTGGTGCTCAGATATAGGCCAGTAGCTTTCAACTGTGGCTGCACATTAAACTTATCTCAGTAGTACTTTAAAATACTGGAGTGTGGGTTTCACCCCTATAGACTCTGATTTAATTTGGCCTGACATGGACTTTACATATTAGGGTTTTTTTTAAATCCCTCAATTGATCTTAAAGAGCAACCAGCAGTAACAACCTCTGATCTAGGTCACTTGACACCAAATGAGAGTAGATAACCTAGAAGCACAAGAGTTTCACTAATATATGTAACTTACCTCATCTTAGTACACTGCCCTCAATCCTTACTATGTCCTAACTTTTCCCAGCATAGGCTGCCAGCTGGTATCTGCTATCTCGCCTTGTACAGAGTTAATATGATATGGACATTGTTTATTTTATAATCCACCAAACTGAAGAACATTTAGGTAGCACAGATCTAATATATGCCAATTTTATACAATTGCAAGATTTTTTTTTCAAGCTAGATATGTATTGCTCTACCTTAGCTAACTTGGGGCAAAAAGTACAACACAAAATCATGGCAGCTTTGAGATGAAAAAGTAGCAGATTAAGTTCCTAAAATATTGGAAAGGGTAGATGAAACTTGAACTTTCTAGAAAAAGTTCAGAGGAAAGGCTAGGGGGAGTCTATAATAGTGTATGTGTCAACTTGATTAGGTCACAGGAGGACAATATAGCTGGAGAAGGGGTTCAATAGTTCCCCAAACTAGTCTCGAATGACTGCCACATAATTATTATGTATTAGATAGATACAGATATATTCTATTGGTTATATTCCTGTAAACAACCCTAACACAGAGACCTAGGTCTAGTATCTTAAAATTAGAAAGCTCTTTTGTGTATCTAAAAATTCTGATTACTCAAAAACAAATAAGATAGTTTGTTTTCTAGTAAGAAGTAACTGAAGATTGATGAGAGGTTTCACTTCAATTTTTTCTGCTTGTATATGTATTTTGGGTAGAACTGTAGGCAATACACTTAAAATCCTCTTCCCCAGCATTTACATTTTTAGAGGAAAAGCTCATGTGTTGCAAGGATCATGAAGCAAAGGAGAGAAAAACAACTTCATATACCAGAAGTTACTTTCAATACCATATTTAATGGCTCTATATTTCAATTTTCTTCTATCTTCTCAAAAACATTTTATGGGATTGTGCTGCTATGTGTGAATGATGCTATAACTTCAGACAAGGAAATACATATCATGTTATGTTTTATTTTACATAATTGAACCATCTACAATAGCATTGTTTCAGAAATAAAGACAAATGGTTTAACTTTTTAATTAAGCTTTAAAACCCCTAATTAAATGCCTAAATTGCAAAGAACCATTTCAGTCTAAATTGTCTTTAGATTGCTGTGTGTGGATTTTCTTATTGCATGATGACTGCCAGAAGAGTAACAAAGAGCTATAAATCAAAATCACACTTTGTAATTGGTACCATTAATGCGTCTTTCATTATACAGCAAGATAAGAACAGAGAACATGTAATGCTCCAGGTAAAATATAAACTCACTCATTTTGGCTTCTAATGCCTTCTCTTAGTCTTAAAACTTTGAGAGTCTGCTGGGGAATATGTACCTGTTAACTAGTAGTTGGGAAAAGTAATCAGGACATAATCAAAAAGCTTGTTTTGTCTACTTGGGTCCAGATATATTTTACAATATCTGAAAGTGTTTTTAACATAGAATTTTGAGAATAGCTAAATTAATTGAGAAGAATCATAAGTGCCCATATGTACCGAGTATCCATTATATGCAAAATACTTAATCTTTGAAATATAATTTACATATAACTGCACCTTCGTCCTTTGAGAGTGTATTTTGCCCCATATGAGGAAACTGAACCTCAGGGAGATTGAATAACCAGTTTAACGTGACTTAAGTAGAAAGTGGCAAAAAGAAACTCAGTCAGATTCTAAAACCTAACTTTGTATTAAAACATCACTATAAGAAAAGTGCAAATTAAAAACATACAATGACACCACGGATTTAGCTCAGTGGTGCCACAGCCTGCCTGGCAAGCACAAGTTCCCAAGTTCATTCCCTGATACCAAACCCCCCCAAAATACAAAACAAAATACAATGATATCTCCTATACCTATTATGATTGCTAAAATTAAAATCCTGACCCTGCTAAGTGATGGCCAAGATATAAGGCAGCTTAAACCATCACATATTACTGGAGCCAGGGACAGAGTGAAAAATGTCATGGGCACTTTGAAAAATAATTTGATATTTCTATTTTAAAGTAATTCAAAATCAAAAGCACTCTTCTATGAAAAACTAAAATTTCACAATGAAATAAGTAGAGAATAACAGTAGTTAATACATTGTATATCATGTAGATCATCATCTTAAGAATGGCCAAAATGTTACTTAGAGTACAAGTGATAGAGTAAAAAGATTCTCACAAAAAATAGATAAACAAAGCGCAAAACTTTATTTTCAATGAACTAAAAGAAACTAGCAATGTAAATGAAAAACTTAGCATATATATTGAAATATCTTTGAAACAACAGAATGGAGAATTTGGGGAATTATTTGAACTTCTCCCTACTTCCTATTTTTCTATCGTCTATTTTGCTCTTTGTTTATATGTATTTTTTTTAATAAAACTAAGTATGCCCTTACCCAGCAAGTCTACCCCTGGGTACTTATCCAAGTGAATAAAAATGTATGTTTGCAAAAAAAAAAAAAAAAAAAAA
>NW_022900928.1:50120172-50143749 GCF_012274545.1 Fukomys damarensis
AGTCTTTCAAATAGTGAATATACAAACTCGTGGTACATCTATAAAAGGTAATATTTGTCAGCAATAAAAAGGAAGATTACTCCTAGATGCACCAATATGGAAGAATATAAACTGCATTGTGTTAAGTCACACACATCAGGCTCAAACGTCTGTGTATTTATTTATGATTTCATTATATGACATTCTGGAAGAAGCAAAACTATAGGATCAGACAATATTTTATTGTATTAATGTTGGTCGGGATCTGGGCATGTAAAGAAGAGTTAACTACAGAGGGCAGAGGGGAAATATGGAAGATGACAGAATTATTCTATATCTTGATTTCTTGCAAAAGGAGAGGGCATGGAATGAATTTGTTTCCATACTCAAGATGATTTTGATACATATCCAAATTTGAAAAGTTTTAATTAAAGCAAATTTCAACTGCAGTGTTTGGCCACTTTGGTATGGCATGGTGAGTTATATGTTAGGTCACTACTAATGGGCTACCACTAAAAAGAAGTATGCAGATAGTTCAGATTTGTAATAGTTGGTTTTTACACTTAAATTAGAGATGACTCAAAGTTAAATTCACAATACTTTTGCAGATCCTATTGTTTGCTTGCATGGCTTCTGAAAAACTTTTTGACTGAAAGGAAAATGTACAGCTAGAACTAATGACCCTAGGTCAGTATAACTGGGTCTAATCAACATGCAGGTAACTACTACACTATGCTTAGTTGCCCCTTTCCCAAGGCCTAGCTGATAGGAACTATCTCTGCATTATGACAAGTAATGATAGCTGTATGCAATCTGAAAATGTCTTGCACATTTAGAGTCTCACTCTGTTTTCTCTAGATTGCATATGGTTATAAAAACAACACATTTGTATTTAGACATGTGTGTCTGTTTAAAGATAAGAATCATGACTTCTAAAAATAGGAAATATAAGTTTGTCTACTTCAATTTTCCTCATTTTCCTCACTCATTTGGACAATTCCACTGAACAAAAATTATTACTGATACTTGAAAGGAAGAAAATAGTTCTAAAGTAGCAATTTAATACTTTTCAAAAATATGAAGACAAAAGTAATGACTAAAATAAGAAAAAGTGTGAATATGAGCCAAAACTGGATATTTTTCTATGATTTAAAGGAAATGGATTTTAAATTTACAGGTAAGGGCTATAGAAAGTTCTCCCTGAAGAGTGTATTCAAACTTCATTGTGTGTAATAATCATTAAAAGATTCCACTTGTAAAGTATGCTTTGACATGTCACCAGATTCCATTTTCAGGACCAATGTACTCATTCCTCTAGCTTGTAGGGCTATGTACTGTTGACAGCTCACAGAAGAATCCCTTTCCATGTATTTTTTTCAGACAAAGGGTTGACTCCAGTTTGCATCCTTGGATGCTAGTAAATTATACTAACCTAATGCAAACTCAACAAGTGATAATCCAAATTGCAGCTGCGTTGCCAAATGTGGAATTTCTACTATAGCACATAAGCACAGCCCTAGCAATACTGCATGTTACCCTTGAGCTGGCACACACAATCTTTTCCATTCCTATAAAAAAGAAGGATTACAAACACTCTGTATTTTCATGAGATGAATAACAATGTAAATTATGGTGCAGCCCAAGGGCTATGTTAACTCTTTCACCTTCTGTCATAACATAATTTACAGGGACACAGATCATTTGAACCTTCCTCAGAAGAGTTCAATGATGTGTTATATTCATGAGGTAACGGTAATTGAATCAGAATTACCAAGCAAGAAAGAGCAAGTATAATAGAAGCCTCTTAAAAAAGCATTCATTTCAGAGTAAGAAAGAAAAGCTCTGTGAAGATTTATGGATCCACAATACTCCTGAAGATTTCAGCAATCCAGTGGTCTGGGTCCAGGAAAGGCATTTACCAGGAAGGAAAGAAAAATTATGTCTCAGAATTCTCATAACAGGAAGGTGATATACCAATGCTTAATTACTTGGCAAACCTCTACGTGTATGTAAGGAAGCATCCCTCACTCAGAGATACTAGGCTGACCCATTTACAAAGAAGCACATACCTTTAATTGGACTTAGAACAATAAATGATTCTGCATCAGTTCTGGATGCAGTGAAAACAGTCTTGCTTCTTGAGGCACAGTTCTTGTTGGTGTCCTCCACAATTAAGGCATCTATCTATAACTGGAAAAGGTATTGTGGAAAAGAAAGCATATGGCAAGAGCCAATAGAAGAAACATGATATAGAGTATGGATGTGGTCCAAGGCCATGTCATCTGCAGGGAAAACAATGATGCACTTTTTGCTATGGTTTGGATCTGAAATTTCCTCCACCAAAGTCTCATGCAGCAAAGCTTTGGGCCCTAGCTTGATGCTCCTGGGAGATGATGGAAACTTTAAGATACAGGACCTAAAGGGAGGTCTTCAGATCACTACAAATGTTCTGTTCAAGGAGTTCAGGGACTCTGTTTTATTGCAGTCTTTTGTTTCTCACTCATGAAATAGGTGCCTTTGTTCTGCTAAGTGCTTCCTACTATTGCTATGCAGCACCCCACCAAAAGGCTAAAAGCAATGGGTCTGCCTATTTAAGGTTGAGAGCAAATAATACCTCTTCTTTTTATAAGTTGATTATCTCAGCTATATGTTATAGTAACGTGAAGCTGAACAGTATGTTTTCCAAAAACATCTGCTATATCACTAGATCTTAGTGGATCTGACCTTGGAAAATTAAGAAATCATGCTGCTAGAGATAACCACAGTAAATTATGCACAATCACAGATAGATGTAATAGCAATATGTCTTCAGAGAACATGATGCATTTGGAATAGGCATAAAAAATGAGAAAGTGCACCATGAGCTGAGTCCATGGGCTAAAGAACGGGATTTCCTTTCACTAAAGCTTGATCTGGCTATACCAGTAGTAAATGTGAGAAACAAAGACCAAGACAGTCTCCGACACAGGACCATTCTTTATGGAGACCAACAAACTTCTTGATTGCATGTTGTTTACACTGACCCTCTCCACCCTACAAGGAGCAGTAATTTATCCTGAATGGAAATGACACACGTTCCAGGTCTGGGTTTGCCTCTCCTGCCAGCAGGATCCTAGTCAACACCAATGTACTAAAGCTGCCAGTATATTTTACTGCAAAATATTGCCTCAAACTAAGGGACTCTCTTTGAAGCAAAGCAAACAAAGCAGTGGTAACAATAATGAGATCTATTGGCTCTTTCAGTTTCCACATAAACCTATAGCTCTCAGGCTGAAAGAACAGTAGGGGAGTTTTTCAAAGTACAGCTGAGATTCCAGATGCTATCCTGAGGGGCACCTTTCTCTAGCAGATAACATAGGTACATCGTGTGTCAATGACCACTGTATGATACTATATCCCCATGAGGTAAAATACAGAGGTTTGGGAATGAAAGGATAGTAGTAGTATTTTTGTGTCTTGACATTCAGCCTTTAAGGTCTATAATTCTATAGGATTTGGTCTCCCAGAAAGAAATGTAATGAGAGAGTAGAAAAACCACCCAGGGTCTGTCTTAGGTGAATAAATGAAGCTGCTTTATCCAACACAGTTAAACAGGAGGACTGGCTCTGAGCAGTAGAATACAGAAGAGTATCGACTTAAGTAGAGAAAAGGTTGCTAGACATTGGTCAGAAGATTCATTGCCTCTGCCTTGAGGAGTCCGGAAGCAAAGGTAGGGTGGTCTGAGCTCCTCTGACCAGCAGCTGTGCAATGTTTCTTGGAATCCAAGACTGGGATGTGATGGCCTTTTTCCCACAGGTGCCTAGTTTGTCTCTAATAGCAGCAAAGTTTCCCACCTGGGTAAGCTAGGGGAGGGGAGGGATGCCATGTCCTCAGGCATGACAAGGAAATCTTCCAACACAGTAAAAGTTCCATTAAACCTTAAGCAATAGCTAACGTTATTACTGTACTTCACTTTTCTCATCACAGAGAACAGATTGAAAGGAAAGAAGATGTCATATCTGCAGGTGTGATCAACTGTGATCCTCAGGAAGAGATCAGGCTGCTATAACTCCATGGAGACAGGGAAGAGGATACTTTCACATAGCTAGATCCAGCAAGGTATCTGTTGGTATTTTCCTTCTTAATTTTGATAGATAATGAGTTAGTGCAACAGCCTCAGCCTGAAAAAAGCATATTTACTATAGACTCACATCCTCAGTGCTGAAAGTTTTAGACACCCCCAAGTATCCTCCCAGAACTACATGTTAGCCATGGTAAGAGGAATCTAGACTAGCTGGTAGAAGAGAGATAGAATGAGTGCTCATTGAATTCCCAAGAGTGGATTCAGTAGCTGGACTAGAATTTGTATTACTAAACTTTCTCTTATAATTTTCCCAGAAAATAGACAGACCAGAATCCTAGAGAGGGTTTTTGCCAAATTGGATGAACTTGTCTATGAAACAAATGTGGCAAGCTTCTGCAGGCAGTGGGCTCTAAAATTTACTGTGAACTGAAGCAATCATCTCTCCAGCATTGGGGGCATCAACTATTTATGTGGCTGATAAAATTTTTCTTTAGCTTAAGGAGACTGCCTCACCAAAATTCATGTTCTCTCCTCAATCTATATTTAAGAACTACTCAATAAAAGAATTCAAAGTTCTAGTCCCTTTATTTTAATTCGGGGCATATCCGAAAGTCCCCAATTCCAAAATTTTCTATAAAAATGAACAATTCTATACAATTTCAACTGCAGATTTAGTAAAGCAGAAGAAATAATATGGAACTTGGAGATAGGTCACTAGAAATATCTTGAGTGGAGAAAAGAATGAAAAAGAATGAAGAAAGACTATGAGACCTATGAATCACAACCAAGTGAAGTAATATGCACATTATAAAATGCTAGGAGAGAAAAGATAAAATCTCAAAAAATTATTTGAAGAACTCAAAACAGGGATAGGGAAAGTTTTATTAACAAGTACTAAGTTATAGTATGGAGGGAGAATTTACTAAACAGTGGAGTGATTACTGATCATCATAATATACTATAGATTTCAAAAGCTAAAAGAAAGGGTTTTGAATATTTTCACCATAGAGAAATGATATTTGAGGAGATTAATTTGTTTACTCTGATTTCAACATTACATAATATATACATATATCAAAATATCACATGGTACTCCTTTTATTTATTTATTTATTTTTTTTTTTTTGGTTATTTGAGACAGGGTCTCAATATGTAGTTGAGTCTGACCTGGAACTCACTATGTAGCCTAGGCTGGTCTCGAACTCACAGTGATCCTCCTGCCTCAGCCTCCCGAGTGCTGGGATTACAGGCGTGCACCATCACGCCCAGCTCAATTTTTGTCTTTAAGAATCATTTAAAAATAAATTTTAATTTAAAAAGGAGAGAAATAATGGCCAAAAGCTCCACATAATTTTGGAAGAATATAGACATCTCAGTTCATGAAGTTCAAATGTCCCCAAATAGGATTAACCGAAAGAGGTTTACAGTAAGAAACATTATAAACACATTATCAAAAGGCAAAGAGTTTTGAAATCAGAAAAAAAAAATAGCAACTTATTACATGTGGTGTTTCTTGATTAATTTTGGATATCAGATTGCATAGGATTATGAAAGAGGCATAGGACATTGGTAAAGCATGCCTCTGGGTGTGTCCATGAGGATGTTTCCAGAGAATATTGGCACATGGGCCCGCAAGTTGAGTGGGAAAGACCTCTTCAGTTTGTGGGAGGTACCATCCAACAGACTGGGGACCCAGATGGAGGGAAGACAGGGACGGAAACAGCTCATGCTTGTGTGCACTCCCTCTACCTTTCTTTTTAAATTTTCAATAAAAACATTTATTGATATTTTTCTAGAAGTTCAGTTATTTTCTAATTTTTATTTTTTATCATATAAAAGATTTAAATTTCATGACAAAATAATAAGGGAACAGCAATAGTTAATACACTGCGTGTGTCATGATCTTAAAAGTAATTACTCAAAATAAAAGACATGGACAAAATGACTACTTATCTTTCTGATGCTGTCACCTGTGAATATCAAATTCTAAGCTCTTCAGTCTTTGACTGCAGACTTACACTGGTTGTTCTCCAGCAATCTTTCCAGATTTTTGCTGCATCACTGACTTTTTCTCATTTTGAGTTTTTTGGCTTCTTGAACAGAGCAACTTCCATTTTCCCTGGCTCTCTCGATTCCAGAGGGCCATTTTGGGACTATTCACTCCCTGGTCATGTGAGACAACCAAAGACATTCATATATGCTATTGGTTCTTTTTCTCTGGTGAACCCTGCATGAAGCACAAATAGCAACAAAATTACTGGTGTATTTCGCACCAAACATATTACTGGCCAGGAAAAATGAAATTTATATTCAAAACACTGAAAAGAAAAAAAAAAAAGAAACTACTGGTGAAAAAATACCATGCCCAGCAAAGTTGTCCTTTAAAAATGAAGGAGAAATAATGACAAAAACTGAAGAAATTTACCACTGCTGTATCTGCCCTTCAAGAAATGCTAAAATTGCAATAAAAGGACATTCATTTGTAACATGAAAACTCTGAAAGTATAAAACTCAATGGTAACTGTAAATCTATAGTCAAATTCAGAATAGTCAACTATTTGAAAGAGAAAGCATAACAATACACTTATAATAGTATTTAAAAATACAAAGAGAACTTCGCACATATCTTGTATATGTATGCTGAAGTACTTTATTCCAAACAGAAGGCTTGCACTGACCTGAGCTTAAGAAACAACTTTTGGGGGAAATATAACAATTCTAAGAGACCATAGCTTCCAGTCATTACAGAATACAACTACAGGATACAACAAAGGCTTTCAGCCACAAAGCTATGATAATCAAAATAGTATGCTACTAGAATAAAAATAGACATATAGACTAATGGGAAAGAAAGAATAGAGAGAACAGAAACAAATCCAGACACCTACAGTAAATTAATTATTGACGAAGGTGCCAAAGTACACAGTGGAGAAAGGTACTAGGAAATATGGATATTTTCATGCAAAAGAATGGAATGCTACTCTATTTTATACCATATGTGGAAAATCAATTCAAAATGGACTAAAGAAACCATAAGACTCCTATAAAAAACATAATGGAAAAGCTTCTTGACATCGATCTTAGTATTTTATATATCCCCAAAAGTAACAATATCCAAGTGAGATTTCACCAAACTGAAGTGTTCACATAGCCAAGGAAACAATAACAGAATACAGACAACTTGCAGAATGGGAGAAAATATTTGAAAGCCACAAAGCTAATAAAGCATCAATATGTGAAATCTATAAGAATCTCAAACAATTTGGTAGCAAACCAACAAGTAATTTGATTCATAAATAGGTAAAGAAATTGAATACACATTTTTCCAAAGCAGACAGACAAATAGTCAACAGGTATATGAAAAGGTCCTCAACATCACTATCAGGGAAATGCAAATTAAAACTACAATGAGATATTATTTCACATCTGTTAAAATACTTATTATCAAAAACATATGGGCTGGTGGTGGTAGCATATGCCTCTAATCCCAGCTGAGAAGATGGAGGCAGAATTGCTGGGAGTTCAGGGCCAGCTTGGACTTCATAGTGAGTTCAAAGCCAGCATGAACTAGTTAGTGAGCACCTGTCTCAAAAAACAACAACACAAACACAAACTACAAGAATGTGGAGAAAATGTAATCCTAGTACACTGTTGATGGGAATATAAATCTGTATATCAAATAGCAGTCCGATGCGCTAAGACCAGGTATAAGCTATGCAGCACAAGTTCTGAAGAATTAATGTAATGCAAGTGACTGTCATTAATAATAGTGTAATTTATACTTTAAATTTGGAAAAAGAGTAAATCTTGGGCCTGGGATTTAGCTCAGTGTCTCAGTGGTGCCTGCCTCACAAGTGCAAGGTCCTCAGTTTGAGCCCCAGTACTGGGGGGAAAGGTACATTTTAAGGGTTCTCACCATAAAAATACAATAAAGGGGTGTCTTTCTGACGTGGTGGATGTGTTAATTCATTTGATTGTGTCAATCATTTCACAATACGCATATATATAAAAGCAACATGTTTTATGCCTTAGACACAATTTTTATGTACCAATTATATCTGAATAAAAAGAAAGAAAAGAGGCACTAACTAGTGCACATAGAGGGATACAGGCTGGTAAACATGTACTAGGTTCATGGAGGCTTTTAATGGGCCCATGCTGGCATTGCTGCTTTGCATCCATTTCACTCTCGTGCAGAGGTTTTTTGTTTTTGTTTTTGTTTTTGTTTTTGTTTTTGTTTTGTATGTTTTTGTTTGTTTTTGTTTTTGTTTTTGTTTTGTTTTTACCAGGGATTGAACTCGAGGCCTTATACAGCAGGAGGTGGAACCACTGAGCTAAATCCCCGGCCCCCTCTTGCAGAGTTTTTAGATGTTGTCATCAAACATATACCCTTACCTTTTCATACATTTTGGTTTTCGGTTTTGTTGAGAATAAACTCTTTTAGTTATATAATTAACGTATGTGTATAAAGTACAAGTGACCGTACAGCAGCACTCTTTGCTACTTCGGTTTTTATCTCTGTGACAGTTAGTTTTGGAAATTAACACATATTCAACCAAGAGAATCTCAGGCATGATTTATCTAGACATCAAGAACACACTTGATTCAGCACCACCTCAAACAGAATCTGCAAAGCCAGCAACTCACTTCGGCAATAAACCACTTCGGTGAATGACACACTCTAACGAAGGATGAAGATGAATCGCCTTGGTCAGGGGGCAATGCTTCAGCGTGGAGAGAGGGAATAAGCATGCCTACAGATGACTTTTTTCTTGGCTAAAGGTTCACTTTTTTCTTGCTTAAGAGGACTAGGGAAAATAAATATTTAAGGAAAGAAAAAATATCAAGCACTATAAAGCCAAACTGGGAAGCTAGCAGAGGTTTATGGAGCAAAAGTGTACAGTTGTAAAATCTAATCCAAAGCAAAGCAATTCACAAACTAGAGAATGGGTATTTCCTGTTTTCAGTATCACTGTAGCTCTTACTACCCTAGGACTGAATTATACAGGCATCATAAAATCATAGAATTAGAGTTGGAAGAATCATTGCTCCACTATTTTAAAGCTTATTTATAAAGCAGTTTTTATCATATCTGCATACAGCCGCATTCTGATCTACCTAATAATTTTCTTTAAATTGACTCAAATTTTTGTCTTCAGAAATTACGGTCAAAGGAAAATTTAAATTGTTTTGAAGATAATAAATTATAATATATTGTCATATACTAGTTATATTTTCCTAATTCATGTTAAAATAAACACCTGACATTTAAAAAATGATTCATTCACAATTCACATATTATCTTGAACAGCACAGGTGGTGGTACCTGTAACAGACACTGGAAAACATCGGGCTGGCCCAGCTCTCTGTACATGAGTACTATACAAACTCAGATTTCACGGACCTTTTCTGGTTCCCTCTGAGCCACCTGTCTCCAGGTCCACAGGTGCTCTGCATACCTCAGTCATCACTACCAATGTCCAAATAGTTTTTTTGCATATGGCCAATAAGCCTCTTGTTTGGAGTCCTGGATGGCAGCTCCTTCTCACTCAGCCTGAGCATCTCTAAGCACCACAGTGATTAACCACACTTATGGATTTTCTGGCTTTTCCCACCACTTCCAGGCTCCAAGCACCACTCTCAGAACAGGGAATGGGATCTGACACAGAGAAGCCTCCTCTGAAAGCACTAGGTGCTAAAATTATGAAGTGCACAGAGTTTACCCATAAAGCAAATGCTGATCTATGATTCTGATTTTTTTTTTTTGCTCACACAAACAAATCCAAAGAGTTTTATTTTTATAGCCCATTCTGAAAAGTTTCTCAGACAAAAAGGACTCGCATAATGATACATAAGATTCTAATGATATATTGGACAATGTGAAATATGAAGAAAGGGGATAAAGGTGTAGGAAAAGTGGGAAGGGAAGAGGAAAGGGAATAAGGGAAAAGAAAAAATGAGAAAATGGAAAAATGGAAATGAAATTTTTGTAAACAGGGAAGGGAGAAGGGGATGAAGGGAGGGCAGCGACAAGGGGAAAAATGAGACTCAAGACCTGTCATGTAAAGGTACGAGATCCCAATGATGAATGTAACTGTACTGTATCCCTAAAATGTACCAATAAACTCAGTGAGGAAAAAAAAAAAAGGACTCAGATACTAAGCGCCCTCCTGCGTCTCTCCGTGGTCTGTTGTGAAGTTGTATGTACTTTCGCCTTGTCTCACAGCTGTCCTTGCATCCCTTTGATTTTCTACACTCTCTCTGCCCTAGGTTTGCCATCTCCTGAGGAAAACTTAGCACCTCAACGCTTGCCTCAGGAGCAGTTTTCTAGAAAGTTCAAAATAAAAAAGTGCTCTTTACATTTATCCCTGATAAGTCACTCATCCCCTGTCGGAAGAGCTCTAGTAACATATAGCTTATTATCTATAATTTAGATATATATATACACAAACATTGTCCTCTCCAATTCCATACAGCCCTCTTTAGCAGGATTCTCAAGAGCAAGCTGTAATCCACTACAGCTTAGCTGAGCCTTTTCCGTTAGTGCAGTACAGGACAGTACCTGCAGGGAGATCGCGAAGGATTTGCTGTGATACTGGCCCTCACGAAGCATGCTAGGTTGGCACAATATGTTTATGTGGAATTACTAAGTGATAAGAGTTGACCAGTTAAAATTCAGGACAGCTTTTCCAGGATGCCTAGATAGTGAGAAAAATAAGTACAGTGTATGGGTTTGTTTTTAAGTTATTTCTATAGGTCTACCCTCTATTCTGAGATGATGCCCTTTGTAACTTTTTGGTATTTAAATTGCCCTTTCTTTTGCTAAATGATTATAATAATAGGTAAAAAATTAATTGTCCTTTCTTAACTGTATAAAAAAATGACAATCCTATAATTATCCTCACACTTTTTTAGGTTTACTGTGAAAGCTAAAGTCCAGAAGTAACTGGCATGAGACATAATAAATGTCATTATGTCTTATCTTTTGAATAAACAAATCCATTAATAAAATTTAAAGTGAAACTGAGGTGAGAGTTCAGAAATCAGGTAAACTCTACAGGGTATCTCATCCTTACGATCGACATGCATAGGTCAGAGATCAGGCTATGGTTCCAGTCTGTTTCAGAAGGTCTTAGCTGATGCTTCCCATCTAGGCTTCTACGTACCACAGGTGACAAATGTTTGATCAGATATGCAGACTAATGCGCAAACTCTAGCCCTCTGTGCTGCCAACACTGGCATCTCAGTTTTCTTTTCAGGTTCATTTAACATTTGTTCCTGTGTGACACAACTGTCATATCAGATTGTCAATAGTAAATTCCCTATCAACCTAGTAATCATTTTCATCACTCACAAAAACCACTATTGAATTTCTCCAAGAAATGATTGATATGTTGTATCTTGTGTTGACATATCACACTAATGATAGAGGGCAAAAGCGAAGAAAACAAGCTGTAACAATGCCTTCCAGAAGACAGCAGTGTAACTGCAGTGCAGCAGGGAGTGATTGCCAGCAATGCTGCCTTTAGTTCAGATGCAGCACACACAGGCAGACCAGGACTTCTCCAAAGCAAGTTGCCCCAGTGCAGCTAGTTGCCCTACTTTCTGAGGTTGGTAAACAAGTGATTTATCTGAAAGTACAAAGACTTTAGGAAGAGCCAACTCAGAACACACTATAGTAAGTGTCCAAAGGCACAGGACAACTGAGCCCATGTGAGAATAGCATTAATAAGAAGTAATAATAATAACGTTCCTTGATCACTTCTTATGTGCCAAATCATGTGCTAAATGCTTTAGATGTGTTATGTCACTTAATCCCATTATCCTCT
The DNA here is from genome assembly GCF_012274545.1 of Fukomys damarensis. Taxonomy (NCBI): domain Eukaryota; kingdom Metazoa; phylum Chordata; class Mammalia; order Rodentia; family Bathyergidae; genus Fukomys; species Fukomys damarensis. The sequence goes on from NW_022900928.1 coordinate 50,132,044, forward strand.
GTTGCTTCATTATAAATTCCAAGATGACACTTAACCTTACTCAGCACTGGATCTTGGATTTCTACAACAGTACCTGGATTCAGGAGGTATTCGATAAGTATTCATTCATAGAATGAATGAATGAATGATTACCTCTTCTTTCTATGAATTTGGTACTCAGACTATTCAGATGGAGCTCCAAAATTGTGCAGAGAAATTTTATAGCAACTGAAAGAGCTGAAAACAATTATGAACTATGTTTTTAAAAGTCTGAGCTTTTATCAGCTTTAAGGTATAAATCAATACTGAATTTACACTTCAAACTAATTGAAAATGTTTTATTGGTGATTCTCATATGCTTCATTGTGGGTACAGGAGAGCTTTTCAAGAGAATTAAATCATTTATTGATTCCACATAATAATGGATGATACATAAGCTTTATTTCTATCTATCATTTTATCTAGGACTATTATTCAATTTAGATATGTTACCTCATATGTGCCAGTAATCATTTCTATAACCAAATAATTCTGTGACTTTTTTAGGGTGACCCTCTTAATGATGAAATTTAGAAAGTCACAACAGTCCAACTACACCAAGGTTTCTGAAGACAATGGCTTTCCCAAGCTATAAATACATTTCAGACAGAACCTGGTATCTCCCTGAAGGAAGTCTAACTTCATACCATTGGAGAAATTTGCCAAGATAATTTCAGAGTCAAAAATTTCACACACCACTGCTTTTAAGTCACTTATTTAGTGTCATGACTGCAGTGGTCAATTGTATGGATGAAAAAATACATTAAAACTCTCTGTTGGAATACTTTATACCTTCCAGAAACTAATGGTTATATACACTCAACAAATACAAAGGTTTTGAGGTTTTGTGCCAATGTGCATGACTATTTCTAAAACATGTCTTCCTTGTAGAAGTTAAGCCCTGCTAGCACTGTGTCAGGCGGGATCCATTGATTTGCTGTAACCTACAGCTTCCTCATCACTTTTCTGATTCTCCTCTTGTGCTAAGTTTTGTTTCCTGACAGTAACTAAGAAATTCTACCACTGGCATAGCTACTGCTGCTGTTAGACTTGCCAAAGTCTTTGTGTTTCATGGTTTGGCAAAATACTGTGTCCCAGAGCTTCTGCCTCCAAAGTTTTCTCCTTTTATGGATCTACAATTTAAAGATTGACTGTTGTGATTGGTGAAATCATTGCAGCTTTTATCACCTTCAAACTTTTCTTCCATCATTACCAAATCTACTTGAGGCACCACCACCATGGCTACCACCAAACCCTTCATGACCACTGAAGTTTCTCCCACAATTAGTGTTATCAGTGCCATCAAAACCACCACCAATGTGACCTCCTTTTACCTCCTTGACCAGCAGTGGCCACCACTTGCTTTCACCAGGCTTTTGTTATAGTCTGGTATTTCTGAATTGCAGTCTTAACCTTTGAGTCATGGGCACCAAAGGTCACAAAAGCAAAGCCCCTCTTTTTGCCACTGCCTCTGACAGTTATGATTTCAATCACGTTAATTTTCCCATAGTGTTCAAAGTAATCTCTTATAAGATATACTCTGGTGACTTTAATGCCATAGCACCTGGGCTCTGAGAATCTTCTCCTGAGTCTGTCCCCTTTGGTTGTTCTACTCTCCTGGCAAGGTCTTGTATCCATGGCTGCATGGTCTTCTTTACAGTATGTAGGTGATGAACCTAAGGCTCCTGAAGTCCTTGGTATTCAGACCTCACATTACCAGTCTATGAGTGTCCCCATGGCCCAAAATGGCTCCTGGTCCTCACCAGTTGTTTCAAAGCTCAACTGTCTGATGAGCTTTTGCAGCAATTTGATGCATTTGGGAGTCTATGATTTACACATGACAATAGTTGTGAGATTTTAATGATGATTTCTCAGTTGTATACATGGGCAGAAAGAAGTAACCTAATGAATGTTCAAGGAGAGTTTTTAAACAAAGATATTCCAGAATCTAAGAGGAGTTAGGATAATATAACAACAGTAGACAGCAAAACTATATTAAGACATCTTAATGAAATGGTACCTCAGTTCACAAACACTTTTGTTTGTGAACAGTTTAGTTCAGAAACAGAAGCATTTGGCAAAATTTTGTTTTTGTTTGCAAACTCTACGTTGGGTGTTAAAGACAACTGTGGCCGTCTTTACCACATAAACACGAATGTGTCCATCTTTTCCATAATTGTGGAAAAAAATTAAGTTCATGCCCTGAGGTACCAATAAAATGAATGGAAAAGTTGTTAGTCCCTTCAGTTTTTTTCAAATAAGATGCTCAAAATTGTGAGTTCCAAGCAGCCTAGCTGTCTCCCAATCCTTTTCTGTAAAGACTCTGACCAAAGCCACCAGGTTATAGTAGTTGCATAACTTTTAAAAAACGCCTTCAGCGGTGTCTTTGGGAGAATCGCAGTCAAAATGTAACCTTTATAAATTATTTTAGTGATCACAGCCTGCATGTGAGGGAAAACTAGAATGAAAGAAATGACAGCACTAAGAGAATTCAACCTCATATTGTAAAGGATTTGTAAAAATTTAGGTTATCATTTATAGTAAAGTTGGACTACAATCCCCAAACACTACTTGTGGAGTATGTAATAATAACGCTCTGTACCGCTTCAGCAATTCCAGGAAATCCCAGCTGTCATGATAATGAAAAGTGCTCCCTCTCCTCAGTGCACACCTGCTGAAACATGGCCCCAGCCAGAGCAAAGAAAGTCACAGAGAAGGAGGACAGATGGAAATGGGGAGAGTCTCTGTATCATGAATTATTCACTTACGTTCAATTATTAGTATACATTATTCATTTCTTACTCAATTGTAAAAAAAAGTTCTAGTCAGATACTGTTACACAAACCAAAAAATACTATTATTTACATAATCTCTGGAGAGCCTAGAATACAAAACAATGCCATACAGGTTCCACTGGTTATTTAGGGAAACACCAAAAAATTCTCACATGAGCATAACTTTCTTATAATACTCTCAGTCCTTGCTAAGGATCTCCTAATATGCTTATCTTCTCATTTTTCTTAATTTTTTTCTAGTTTTGCCCCTAGCCTTTTTTCTACTTATGTGTACATAACTCTCTTTTCCGGAAATCAGAAAAAATAGACAAAGGGAGAAAAACACACAATTAGCCCACTCTCGTTGCGTCATTCATACGGGTACATGGGACTAATTTGTTGATTCTTATATGTCTCTAATCTCTTCCTTTTCACCTCATTGCCACTGTTTTATTCATAACGGTATTGTTTCTTATTTAAAATACCATAAGACTACTTAGCCTGGCATCCTTGATATAATTGCTTTGGCAAAGTGGGTTTTCTAACACAAAAACTGAATCAAACAATGTCACCAGCCTGTCTGGAATGGATCCAAGACTCTGGGCTGCTTTCAAGAATAAAACCAAACTCCGTGTTATGGCACGGGTGCCTTGCGGTGAGTACATAACATTTTTCAAAGTGGCATTCTCTGCTACGTATTTTACTGGGTGCAATACTACATATTTATACAATTAAAATCATCACTATTTGGTTATTTATTTGAAGTAACATATTAAGCAATCGAAACAAAGAAATTTAAAGTCTCAGAACATGATCAAAATTAATGTTTAATTTTGTAAAAATTAATTTGACCTATTTTTACCCTTTTTATCCTTTTGTTCATTGAAGCTCTTAAACTCATTATCAGTGGATTAGCTGTCAGATATTTCTAATTAAAATCATCCCTAAGTACATTGCAGGTAGAATTTACATCTCATGGCATAATGAAAGGGATATGGTCTGTACTCTACACATATCAACTTCCTTTTAAGTGTACACAGCAAATATTCCACATTACATCAAGGGTCAGAAAGCATCTGCCATTAGACAGAGGCTGACACCTGTGTATAATTATCTAGTGTGATTAATGAAAAAGGAGATCAAAGTTTCATGCAATTTTAATTTTCTGCTCTGGGCTTGATGTGCAAAGGATTTGTACTTGGTAATAAAGGAATATAGGTTCATTCTAATAAGCATGACAAATGAATTTTTTAAATGAGTCTAACTCATTAGCTAGGCATATATAAATCTATGTGACCCTTAGTGCTCCAGTAGAATTGGGGGATAATCTTAATGCCTAATAAGTAGTTGTGTGATGATATTTCAACAAATTAATTCCTTTATGAAAGGCAAACACACATAAAAGTATTAGCACTGAGGTATGACAAAAACCAAAATGCCTATAAGGAAAGGATCTTGGCTGCCAAAGCTAAATCTTATTAACAGCAGTTTCCTAAAAGACTACATTTTTAACATCTACTGTGGACCTCTGTAGACACTTTGACAAGAATGACATTTCGGCAGAATTAGCAAACTCCGAAAAGAATGTGTGCTGTAGCCCTAACATGAATACTGTTGGAATAAAAACACAAACAATATGTGGATGCTATGTTCAGGTACAACATGTGTTTCTAAGATGCCGCTGGTTCAACATGATTTCATTGTGCATACTACAACAAGCTGGCCTGGTACCTCCAGAGAATAGTAGGAAAGTTCAGTGCCTTAAATTAAGATAAAGTACTGTCTTCTTTTAAATAAGCTCCAAAGCAGTGTAAAGAAGAAAAGAAAAAATACAATATGTAGCTTTAAATAATAGATTATGGAGTTCAGAGCAAATAGAAAACAACCTCTGGATTGTTTTTCTGAAGTTGGCTATTTGGCACTTTTTAAAAATAAGGTCCCTGTTTATGTAGAAAGCTAACTTTTTTAAACTTTTGGAGTAGTTTTGATGGAACAAGGAACTCAGTGAACAATAAGATTCTCAATGTGTTTCATATAACTCTTGACCAGTCCCTGCCTTTTAGTTTCATGTTCCAGCAGACAGGAATTGGGCACTTAAAACAGTGCTAAGTGCTAAAGGAGTACAGAATGAACACCAGCCCTCATCTTCAAGAGTTCAAAAACTGGCCAAGGAAATAGAAGTGCAAACAAGAGTAATATAGGATGATCGTGCATGAGTCTGTAGGAAAACAACCACGTCAGTGCGATGAGAATTCAGAAGCATGAAGAAGTTACCTCATGAGTGTTGAAGACTGCTTTTGAGAGAATGTGCATTCATCCATTCACTGAACATTTATGAGCATAAAAAATGATCCAGGACTGTTTAAGGCACTGTATACGAATGAATAAAATACAGTTCCTGCACTTTAAAATCTCATAGTCATTCCTCCATTTTATCTATGAACATTTTTGCTTGACCTTAGAGAACACATATAATGACCAGACAAAAGTACAGACTTCATGGAGTTTGTAATATGGAATGATACATTAACAAATGAAAGGGCAACCATGATTCTGTAAGACAATAAATAGTAGCTAACCAACATTTGTTTAAATAAATTAATCCATTTAATTTTTATATTGACCATCTGAGATAGGCACAGTTTAAAGCCCTATTTTAGAAAGGGAAAAACAAACAGCGCAGAGTAAGTGCACAACCCATCTAAAATCAAGCAAAGGGGCTGGGCATGGTGGCGCGTGCCTGTAATCCCAGCACTCACTCGGGAGGCTGAGGCAGGAGGATTGCTGTGAGTTCGAGACCAGCCTGGGCTACATAGTGAATTCCAGGTCAGTTTCAAGTATATACTCAGACCCTATCTCAAAAAAAAAAAAAAAAAAATTAACAATAAAATAAAATAAAATCAAGAATGGGGAAACAGCAGAGTCAAGAGGTGAACTTAGGTGATCTGCTTCCAGGATCTATGCTCTGTTCAAGACATATATCACTGCTTCAGGTTCTGCAATGAGGGAAATAGAATGCTGCAGGGCAAAGAGAAGAGAACTAATCTGCCAAAGATTATCTGGAAGTATGTCATCCACCATGGGACTTGTTACTTCTTGAAAGGCAAGAATAGGAATCTAGTGCATGGTTTCTGCTGCATTTTGAGCCAAGGATGGGTAAGTAGATCAGGTTTGAAAAAAAGAGAATGGCTTTCCAAGCTGAGTGAACACCATAGGCAAGGCAAAGCAACTGTTTTGACTTTTTTTCTTCCCTTTGAAAAGTTCTTATACTTGCTATGTAAGTGGAAAATAACTGAAATTGATTGGCTAATATAAAAATTCCTGGGAGGGCAGTTCTTTCTAAAGGAAATTGATGGCTATGTAAATAGAGTGTTTGACTTTTAAACACTTTCTTGTTACTCATTAAGATTCCAAAATTATTTAGAGTCCAAGGACCATTGATTTTGGTGCTTTTTAGCTACAAAAAATGTAAGGAAAACTTATTTTCCAGGTACCAACATAAAAACGATAGCTAATTTTTATTGAACATTTTGCTTTGTCTTGGTACTATATACTTTACATGATTTATTTCATGAGTGAGATATGTGTTGTCACTTTCTAAAATTATAGTTTGCCCCCAAGTCACAGACATGAAAGCTGGAATGGAGGCAGGTCAGATATCAAGCCCATGCTCTTATCCATTATGCTACATATAGCTGTGTTCCCCAAAAATGTTTTTATCAAACCTTGATGTTGACAATGATGAATAGAATCTCTCTCCTCCCCCTCCCCTGTTCCTCCTTCTCCCTCTCCTTTTTAAAACTTCGTTGTACAAGAAAGACAAGGGAGAGATCTTGATATGAGTCCCAGCTCAATAACTGCACTCTGAGACAACCCTTTGATTTTTCGAAGCCTCAGAATCTCATCTTTAAATTGAAGGCATCTTACTATATAGTGTCTACAATCCCTCCTGGTTGTAAAGATCTATGACTTTGTTTTTCAAAAAGGCATAGATAGTAGGATGCACTCTTCCCACATTTAAAAAAGAGAATTTCAAAACATACAGCATAAGTAGAAAACTTAAATTTAGTCAAGTTTTTGAGAACTCTACACTAAAACCATCTGAGGGGTTGGCAGGACATTTTCGATATGCTGAATTATTCGCTGCACCTCAGTGAGGCTGAACATCCACCATATTTTTCACTCATAACTCTGAGGCCTAGTGACACAGTTCATTTCCTCATTTCAAAAAAGATTGATTTCATCCTCAGAAAAGGTGCACATGAGCTGGAAAAAAAATGAATATTTGTGTGTACCAGGAGCATAAGTTCTCATTCTTTTAAAGCATTGCTTCTGTTCCACCCAAGCCTTGCTCACTAAATTTGAGCTTGCTCAGTCTTTCATTGAGGATGCCATGTGTCTATGAAAAGGAGCAAGCTGTCTTTTTGAATCCAAGAGCCAAATGTTAAGATTCAAGTGTTGATTCGAATTTTAGTGTGCATGGTCTTAAATCTCATGAATGAGGTCTGTTTAAACTGTGCTCCAGGAATTTCTAGCTCACTCAAGTCTACAACTCAGGAAAAAACAAAAATCCTGAAAACTAGCCCCACAGGGGGTGGGTCTTTGGCTCAGGGATGACCTGAGGGCCCCCTTCCACTGCTTTCCTCTATCTTGCCCTCTCTTTTCTTCTGTTTTGTTTGTTCACATGTTTTATCCACTCCAAACTCCTTTTAGGGGCTCTAATGAAATGAAAATCTGATCACATCATTATCAAAGGTACAACTTCTGGTAACAGCTTCTCTGGCTCTATAAAGTGCTAGTTAGAACCAGTACCCACTCAGCTCATGCCTCACACAAGCCTCCAAGAGGGAAGGAGAAGGAGGGCAGACACAAGACTTGTGTGGTAAGAAGAGGAAATTGAGCAAATTTCTTTGAAGATATGTGAAAAAATACAATTATAATACTCTATTTATGAACCACTTTCCCAGATATGATTTTTTTTTATTTTCAGACTTAGACAAGTGCTTTTATCCTAATTTTAAAATGAGAACACTAACACTCAAAGGAAAGCAGGAGTTTTCATTGTTTCATAGAGGCCATTTTAGAAGTGAAAAGGTAATGGCCCCAGCTGCCATAATGAAACACAGATTCGATTTGCAAGAGAAAACACATCAAATTTAAGTAGAAAAGTTTTGTATGTGACATGGAAGCCTTTGAAAATGAAATAACAAAGATCCATTTTTATGCAAGTCTGATGAAAGAGTGGATAGTTACAGAATAACATGATTTGACAAAGATATGATCTAATGATAATGCTGAGGAGGGAATCCATCAAAGCCTGTTTGTGTAGATTATTCTTTGACTATTTATATAGCATTCCTTCCCCCTAGTACCTGGTGGGAGCCCTCTGGATGAGGATTGTGGTATCTATGGTCAGGGGAGGTAGATGGAAAATTACTTTTCCAAATTTTATGGCTTGTTTTTAGAAACAGAAGTTTTAGGGTTGGGGATTTAGCTCAGTGATGCTGTTGCCTGCCTTACAAGTGCAAGGTCCTGATCTTGATCCCTGGTATCAAAAAGAATAGCAGTTTTAGTTTTTATGTCCAAACTTGGATTCAAGAAACTCTGGTTTATATGGCACATCTTGGAAAAGAAAGAACAGGGAAAAAGGAGGGTACAGAAGGTTCCTGTTTCTGCAATCCCCCACTCTCCAGTTCACAGTACTTCAGGGTAGCATTTCTGAGCCCTAATAGTATTCACCTTCTGTGGCTACAGACCAAATTGACAGGCACAGCTCTAAGTAAGGACAATCAACAGGTTTTAAGATCTTTTGCCCTTAAGTTCACACCAAAACTCAATACAATTTAGTTCTTGGATTATTGATCATTTAATCATTTAACAAATATTATTGGCTATCTACTTTCCTTGTTCTCAAGAAGTCTAGCATTTTGGCAGTGACACTATGCTTGGTGATTAATGAAAGCTCAATGGTAACTAACAATTGCCCCTCCTCCCAAAACTGACTTTGAAAAAAGTGGCATTAATACCCTTCCATGAGCCAGGTTCCTGCTAGTGTTTTCATAAGAACTCCAACATGATACCTACTATATAAATGGTGCCTCTGCAGCCATGACAAGAACAATTCATAAAGCCAGTATAGGATGACCTTAACTCAAAAGGGGTTTCTGAACTCTGTCTTGAAAGGGTGCTACTCTTCATATGGTTAGAAAAGAAAAGTTGGGAGGAAAACAGGATCTCGGTAAGGCCAGTATCCAGAGTCACCAACAATACTAGGAGTGATAATAACAAGAAGAATCATTCAATGATCAGGAGATATATATAGATATAGATATACATATATATTTAGATAGATATATAGATATATATACATACACATACACACATATATACATATATACATATATACACACACATATATATACATATATACACATATATACATATATATATATGTATATATATGACTGACATTTGTATGCATTAATTTATTTGATCCTCAAAGCAGCCCAATGAGATAAGTATTTGTTATTGTCTTTGCTTTATGAATGACAAAACTAAAGCACACAAAGAACTTATATTACTGGGATTGTATAGACAGTATAAGTGACTTCATTTGCTTTAGAATCTACATGCACAATTATTAATAAAGAAACAGTTACTTAGCCAGGTCTGTTAAATCAATCTGTAGGAAAATGGTAAGGGACATTTATAAATTTTACATTATATTTTTATCAGCCTGCATCACACTGGAAAATTATTCCAGCTGCAAATATCTATTTCAATAAACTTAAACAGACTACAGATTAACTTTCTTTGATAATAATCTCAGGAGCCATTTCAAAGCAATCCCTTTCACTAAAAATTATTTTCTTTATGCTTTATATGAATTAATTCAAAAAATTGTGAAAGAGGTGATTTTTTAAAAGATCAATATTTAGTGTTATTAGCAATAGATTTTTTTCTAATTCTAAATCAATTTATAATAGTCCAACATCAAAAAAAATAGATAATTCTTCTAATATAAACCATTTGATACAGAGTTAAGTCTTATTTTGCTTAGATGAAGGGAGATTTTGAAAAGTTGGGGGAACTATATATTTTTATTACTAAGTAATCATGTCTATGACTGTTATGTGGCACAGGCTGAGGTAACAGTGGTGAGTCCTGCAGAGAACTGCCCTCCACTTTGACTTTTCCGGCTATGGTCGCTATTTCTCTTCTTGGTCTCAGTTGAAAAACTACAGTCGTGAGTCCTTAGTGTCTGCCCTCCTATTCTTGGAAAATGCAAGGCAATTATGTAGGAGGCTCTTTCAGGAGAAGAGATAACTTTTGTAATCTACTTTTAAGGTTTAAAAGAGAGGCCAGAGAAGAGAGTAAAGAGAGGAGTGGCCCCTTACTAGTTACCTTCTCAGACTGCAGGGCTGGTTCCTCCAGATCCCGCATTTACCTTGTTAAAAGAACTTATCTTTCTTTAAGTTTTGTCTTTTTTGATTATCGGTTTTATTTTTCCATAGCAAGAAAAATGTACTCTGTGTATGTCTTAGTTTGGACTGTTACAACAAAAATACCATAGATTGGGGTAGTTTAAACACAAAATTCATTTCTAACAGTTTTGGAGGCTGAGAAATCTCAAACTGAAGGCCACCAGCCTCTGGGTCTGGTGAAGTCCCCTTTCTGGTTTCCAGACAACAGGTCCCTTGCTGGTTGTGTTTTTGTAAGGTCACGAATGAGGGCGTAGGAGGCACTAGCCTTTTCTCTTCCTGTGAAGACACTAGTTAACTCCCAAAGGTACTACCTCCTAATATGACCCCACTGGGGATTAAGAACTGAACTATGAATTGGGGGCAAAGGCTCAGAAACATGCAGTCCATAAAAATACCACTGCTATTTCTCTCTTAATGTCTTGTGAGAATGTTCATTTGAGAATCTGTTCTAAAGAAACATAGGAAGAGACTGGCCAGATGCTTTGTGCCACTTTAATCCCAACAGAACCAATGCTTCCCTGCACATGCTAGTTACTGTTCAAAAAGAACTTGATACCAACTAGTTTCCTGTTGAAACCATTATTCTGGGGACAATTCACCAGGAAACATATAAAAAATCAATAGAGAAAAAATTGAATAGACAGATGAGTTATAGCCCATATAATGGCAATTGCTAGGGTGTAGGGAGGAGCTGAAAAATATCACCTTGCTATATAAAAGAAGACATTGCATAGGGTCTTACCGGGTATGGTTGAATTAGCATCACACCACTTACCCTTAATGGAAATATCTTCATTTGACTAAGTCAGCCATCAAGTTTAATCCTAGAGGATATTGAAGCATATTAGACATTAATGACTAAATGATATTCAGCAAAGTATAGCCAGCCATCTTATTAATTATTGTGTTTAATAATGTGCAGAAGATAATTAGAAAAGCAAACAACAAAAGGATCAGGATGGTAAACAATTTAAGTCAACACAATGTTTAATACACATGCTCTGCCTATGCATTTTAAATGGGCTACAGGAAACTTCATTTATTGAAGCAGCAGAGACATGTGGACCTCAAATGATTACAACCCATCTTATTGCTCATTTCAAACTTTTCAGTGAAGCACAATTCATTATTGAAAAATAAGAACTTGGTTTATCTGCACTCCCATTTTAATGTAAAGCATAGACTTAATTTGTTCTGAGTTATACTTCTCTAAAATTAAAAAGCATAAATCATATTTCTATATCCCACAACCAGTTCCCAAATACATCCAACCGAGGAAGAAGGGAGATTGTCACGTTTTAAAGTGATGGGAACCAACAGAAATCTATTAAAACTCTTATAAAATAAATAAAATTCTCAAATTAGGTAGCTTCTCTTTATGATTATACCTATTGTAAGTGCTTTTAAAGTGCTGTCTTATTGATATATAT
>NW_022900928.1:50144089-50163431 GCF_012274545.1 Fukomys damarensis
TATATATATATATATATATATATCACCAAGAAGTGGCTCATAAAGCTACAAGACTAGTCGGAACATTTTAGCACTAAGAAATACAAACCTATGTATCTCACAAGGTGTGAGCCTTTCAAAGGTTGACATTTTTATTCTCCTCCCAGCTCTAAGATTGTCTGATCAAGACAAAAATGAGAAGAGCAGTGTAGAACACTAAGCGAAATAAATAGCCACCACTTTTTTGCCCTTGCAAGAATTATGCTCTTAGAGATTATTCATAATTTGAATAGCACTTTTTAAATTGAAAGGTACTTTCACTCGTGTGCCTCGCAAGTAAGTACAGCAGCCATATTATTCTTCTCATTATAGAAATAATGAAACAAGTTTGGGGAGATTCAATGACTTATATGCTAGTGGAGAAGTCAGAATTTGAACTGCAATTGTCTGAGGCCAGCCTCTTTTGTACTATGACATGCTGTTGAACCCATCTACGATAGCCCTTTTTAGAGAAATTACCACTTTGGTAAATGGTAGAAGCTTGGTAGCAACTTGAACTATGCTTGGCACTCTGATAAATGGCCCAGGCACTTAATTGGGATGCTTGCCAAGGACTAGAGTTAGTGCGGTGCATTTCCAATGGCTCTAAACAGCAGATGAATTGCACATCAATTTATTTAAATAGCAAGAAGGCAGGCCTATTCATGGCCATTACCAGGTGCCGTTTGATGCCTGCTAGCACAGATTTCCCACTGTGAAGCCCTTTAGTCACTCCATGCAGCTTCCCCTCTCCATTCTGCCTGTTAAATGAATCAATCTTACCTTAATATCATTCTTAAATATTTAATGCTGAGTTACAATGCTGCCTTTTAAAATCGATCGGTAAAATAAAAGCAAAAATTGTTCAGCAGGATACACCCCACCTCAGCAGCCTCCACTCTTCCACATGATTACTTACTGGGTGGGCTGTTTGCCCCAGGGTGGATCAATTAAAAGAATTTATTTGCTTGTGTAACAGTATAGGCCATAGCAAAAGAACTGCAGCTACAAAAAAAGGAGTAAGCAATTTAAGGCTTACTTTTCTGGTTGAATCCATATTTGTTGTAATGCAGAGGTTAACCCACAAAATCACTTCAAAAACCTCACCCATGTGTACTCATCTATAGATTTATAGGACTTATACTGGGTACTGTGTGGGAGGAATTAAGATGCCCCCATCTGAAATAATTTGCAGTCTTCCTTTCCTGGTGGTGCTTGACATACAAATGGTTAAATCACTGGCAAATGGTTAAATCACCAGTATTCAAGCTAAATAATTCAAATCAGATTTGTTGTTTTTAGGGGTTGATAGTTAAAACTCCACACCCAGATGTGGACTTACTTTACCTTTTCTTTCTATGCCCTGGAAGGAATAAAGGAAACCTTTTTTTTTTTTTCTTTTTAGAAAACTAAATATAGATCTGAGATAAAACTCTCCCAAAAGTAAGACATCTTCTAGGAATAATTAGTAATCTGGACACTTTTAAAAACTAAATATGTTGAGATTAAATGATGCTAAATATTGGAAATATTATAGGGCAGAAAAAGTATAATAAAATATCTGGCAAGTAGTGTTTAACTGAGAATCTGGAGATATGGCATCTGCACTGTTAATTATTTGCCAGACTCCAGGCAATGTTCTCGGCTACCTTCAGCTACCACACATCTGTAAACTGAGAAATTACACTCAGCTCTTGCTACTCCAAGTGTCCTATTAGAAGCACAGTATCCACCCTAGGAAAACAATTATATCAGAATCTGCAGGTTGAGAAGTTTCATTGGTGATTCACATTCATAGAAAAGACTGAGAAACACTGAATTCCAAAGATATGTCTAAAATTCTAAAGTTGTTCTTTTAAATTAAGACCTTGGTAATCATTGCCCCTGTCAAAACCAACTGTTTTGTATTGTGGAGAGCCTACTATGTGACAAAAATTTGACTTTCATTAGTCTGCGTGCACCCACGCAGACTGAAAGTGGCCTGGTCTGTGGGAAGAGCTCATTTGGGGCTCTTCAAAGTCATAACATTTCTCATGGAAATACTGCAAACAATAGTTTCCCATCCCACCCAACAGCGCTGCCTTAAATTTGGAGACGTGAGGATGGCATCAGAGTCGTCCCCATAACTGCTGACTTGTGGCAAATATTGTCCCTGTACTATATCAGTCGAGGCAGAGCTCGGAAGTCAGGAAAGGACGTTCTGTCCAGGAGAATGGGCTTCTCTTGGCACCTAGAGAAGACTCACACAGAATCATTCTATTTTTTCTTTTTTTGGTTTTTTTTTTTTTTTTTTTTTTTTTTTTTTTTTTTTTTTTTTTTTTTTTTTTTTGGTTTTGTTTTGTTTTGTTTTGTTTTTTGAGATAGGGTCTCACTATGTAGTTGAGACTGACCTGGAGCTCACTATGTAGCCCAGCCCAGGCTGGTCTTGAACTCACAGCGATCCTCCTGCCTCAGCCTCCCAAGTGCTGGGGTTGCAGGCATGCGCCACCATGCTCAGCATACACAGAATCATTCTTTTTTTTATTTTTTTTTCAGCTTTAATTGAGTTTATTGGTACATTTTAGGGATACAGTACATTTACATTCATTGTTGGGATCTTGTACCTCTACATGACAAGTCTTGATTCTCATTTTTTCCCCTTACCGGAATCATTCTTAAAATTACAAAACTTCAAGATGTCATTTCAAATACACTTCAGTGGATCAAGATGGAAGAACTCAAGAAAAGGAGAAAGAAAGCTCAAAACTTTACAGACAAGAAGAGCTTGCAGAAATGTTATCCAGAGGTAATGAAGAAGTTAAAGATGTGCTACCCCAGAATATTAACATATTGATTATTTTGACCTGAAGGCACTTGAAAAGCAGCACATTCAGGTGGAAGATCTCTCTGACTGCCCCTTACCTGACTAACGAGATCTTCCACAGGAACTCGGATGCTTCCTCCTCCCACCGCAGGAGCTTCATGCACTGGGAAAGCATGCTCTTTGCACAGGAGAGAAGACTACAGTAAATACCACGACTGGACCAACTTTGTCAAACCATCATACCTCCCATCCATTCTTCTAAGGACCCATTCATCTTTCTTAAAAAATATTTGCTTTCTCCTAAGAGAAATCATCCTATATCACTCCTCTTTCTTTTGCTAAGACAAAATAGGAGCTCTGATGGGGCTCAGGACAATACTCCCAAATAAGGCATCTGGGCATTTTAGAAAAAGCAGAAATAGGAAGGCTTTCAATTTCCCTTCACCCCTTCTTCCTCACAACGGGCCATAAACCTAATGACCTCCTGAGGTAGGTCCTAAGATCCTCATTCCAGAGATGCACTCCATATCCCAAAAGAGAAATAATGCTCTTATGTCTGAAGACACCGGGACACAAAAATCTGAAAAAAACGGGCCTTGCTAACTAAGTCCCTCCAGTTTGTTATCCTTAGATCACTCTTCTCCCCAGCTATCCACTTCTTAATCAAACAGTGTAAAAACACATAGCTTTCCATTTCTCTGGGTCTTCATATCTAAGGTTCTTTTGCCACGTAAAACTTAAATAAATGTATATCCTTTTCTCCTATTAAGGTGTTATTTCTGCTATTATAGGTGTTGCAGCCATGAAGTTTGAAATGGGTAAGAAAACATATTGTTTTTTTCTGTCCTACAGCACTCAAACAACACTATATTTTGGGACATTCACCTATTTTTCCTGTGATATCTCCATAAATATAATATTTAAAATTAATAAAATTGCATAATTTATCTCCTGTTCATCAGCCTGTTTTCAGGCTGATTTTGTAGACTCAGCTGTTGAACAAGAAGGATCAAGGAAAAAAGTCTCTCCTCTCCTAGAGTTTGAATAAGGAAATATAACAGAGAGTGTAATCAAACCGAAAAATTTAGAATGGAATTGCTTCCATTGACACAATGGGAAGGTCAACACAACTTTCCAGAAAATTACAGGCCAAAAAGTAGCAAATTTGGAAGAAAGTGAGGATTTCAAAGTGAATTTGTTTCTTACAAATTTTTTATACATTCTTTCCTACTAGTTCCAAGTTTAAGAATGCATCCAAAAAGAATGTGTTAGAATATCCTGATAGGATCCTTTCCCTTTTTAGGCTGACTTTGTTCCACTTGCTAATTCAGGCATTGTGTGAGCAATTTCTTCTGTTGTTTTGATAGAATCCAGTGTTCTTCACTCTTCAGGAGTTGCCAATGCAAAGCACACATCTTGTCTCCGCGGCTTTTCTAATTCAAATATTGCAGCTCTGTACTGCTTTCTAATGAATCTCCTGATTATGAGTCTATGTACAGCCCTTTAAATCTCCCCGGAACACATATTTTGGATCCTTGCTTTGGAAATATCTGGATATCTATATCCAAACAGTGGCTCTTTCTTTTAGATGAAACAGATAGAAAAGAATTTAACTAATATTTCCCCCTCCATTCTCTGGCACAGAACTGTTAGAAAGCATTCACACAGACTGATGCCAACTGCCTGAACTGAAGTGGCCTTCTCTTGCTCGGAGACCTGTGCTTGTGTTTTAAAAGAATGAGAAGCTCTCTCTAAAACTGGAGTTTAAATCACTATACTGTATGTCACAAAGAAAAAATTGCTTATCACAATGCAAATATTTGTAATGCGTTTTAGAAATAAGAGTATTTCAAAGCTGATTTCTGCTTGCGAAAGTTCTGTCTTTGGATTCATCATGAAAGGTAATGATAATGAGTACAATTTTATTCCTATTAAGACCAAGGCTCAGTAGTTAACTAATTTGGCAGCTATAGACATTTTGGAATTTATGTGATCTCTTGTCCAGTTATCTATTTTTACACATACAGAAACAAGTCCAAAGAGATAAAGCAGTCTGCGCTATCATGCGAATAGATTTTGTCTGTTTTGGTGAGCACTTTCTTTGTGATTTAATCATAGCTATAGTTTTAAGACATGTTTTGTTTATGAATTGTGGTGAAGAGACTCCAAAAAGGCTGCAGGGATCCCACCTCACTGGCTGTGATCTGTTCCCCGGGAGTTCAAGTGGGACATGTGACTTGCTTCTGATAGGATGTGTCAGAAATAATCTTCATTATTTCACTATGTGAAATGGTAACTTCTGGATGACTATAATTCCCAAATATTTACGTATATTTTATAAAACATTAGAAAAGTTCACTCTGATGTGAAAAACTATAATTGTGAATAAGAGCCTAATGTGATAATTAACAATGTGAAATAGGAAGAAAGGGCTAAAGGTGTAGGGGAATTGGGAAGGGTAGGGGAAAGGAAGTAAGGGAAAAGAAAAAATATGAGAAAATGAAAAAATGGAAATAAAGGTTTTCTAAATAGGGAAGGAAGGAGGGGGTGAAGGGAGGACAGGGGTAAGGGGAGAAAATGAGAGCCAAGACCTGTCATGTAAAGATCCAATGATGAATGTAACTGTACCATATGCTTAAAATGTACCAATAAACTCAATGAGAAAAAAAAAGTTCAAAAGTTTTCAACACAGACATGATAAATGTTTAAAGATGATAATAACTGATTTTATCACTATATGATGTATACATGTGTTAAATTATCACATTGTACCCCACAAAGATACAATTATTATATGTCAATAAAAATGCATATAAAAAGTTTCTAACTTTATTTAAAGCAAGCTAATAAAACTTAGCAATCAGTGAAACATTCACATATAACATTCATGTAGGAAGTCATTAACTATTGTGATAATTAAGTCTTTTTTTTTTTTTTCTGGTACCAAGGGTCGAACTCAGGACCTTATGCTTGCAAGGCAGGTGACAGAACCATTGAGCTAAATTCCCGGCCCTTGATAGTTAAGTCTTTAGAAATATTTAGGTTATTATCCTAATTGTTATTCTGCTTTGCTACATAATTTAAAAACTACTTAGAAATGAAACTAGTTTAACCAAAGTAAGAAATATTGGAATAGCACCATTCCAATGTCTATTAAATAACATTATTAAAATATGTTTTATGTTAATATAAAAAACTCAAAATAAAGTCAGACATTAAGCTCACAAATATGGTTAAGTATCCCTTATTTTTAGGATTTTACATATAGAAACATAAAAATTATTTTTATGGGCCCAAGAAATAGAAAAAAACTTCTTACCAGGGTCTATACTTTAAAATGCTACAATTGTCCCAGGAATAAATAAACCTCATCTGTTTCTCTGCCCCAGCCCAGTGGAATTTGTACAAGTTGTAATTGAAAGGTAAGTTTTAACTTAAAGTTATCTTTATTTTAATATGGAATAAGAGACCAAAGAATTTTTAAAAACTGAAATTTAATCTATAACAAAGTAACTAGTATGCTTTTGGGAGTGGAGCTGAACATAAACTGGACACACTCTGGTTACTAGGCATCCTAGGAACTTATGAGCTTGGCGTGTGGAGGGTATCTGAGTTTTCTCTGTCCTATCAACTTTGTTCTACAACCCACGCTGAATCAAGAGCAATGAACTTTGAACATTTAAACTTCTGACTCTTAAAAGCTCATTGAGAATAAAAAGTTTCTAAGTGTTGAAATAAGAGAACTTTAGAATTGAAGACCTTAGAGGTGAACCAATATGACTTCCGCACTTCACAAATGAACAAGTTGAGAAATCCACTGTCACAACAGATATGATTCATTCTACATTACAAAAATATATGGCAAGAGAGGTTAAGTGAGCTGTTCAAGGTTGCGGAGCTAGTAAGTCATTTGATTCCAAATCAAATCTATTTGGTTATAAAATTTGATTCTCTGCCATGAAACAATTATGCCATTCATAAATGTCCTCGGACGCAAGTGTTTGGCTTTTAGGGATGCAAAGACAGACTCTCTTTAAAAGAGAGACAAAAGAAACCCTGAAATAGCATAAGATGAGTCTTCATAGAGCAGATAGAGATGGGACTTTGCCAAAGCATAATTTTCAAAATGTTACAAAGACTGTTCTTATTGAAATATTTGGTGAGCATGTGTCAAAGATTTGTTTAATCCATTAATGAGGGAAAGGCTCATCCAGAGAACATGTGAAGAACTGAAGTTTATATGATCATTCAGGAAAACAGTGATGAAATAGGCATGATAAATTAGATTTTTTAAAATGGGTTAATACCGTATAGGGCGCAACACTCTTATACCACGTTTTTGGTTGGTTTTTTTTCTCTACTGGGAAGACTACATTTACGTGTATATTGAAAATTTTATTTGTAATTTGCCAGTCTTATAAGTATACAGAGTGAATAGTAAATGAAACAGAGAGATATTCTCCTCAGGTATTCCTCAGACTTAGCTATCTGGCAATTGTGTATTTTAAGATTATATTACTTAACCATTATTTGAAGTATTGTTGGTCTTTGATGCAATTATAGACCAAATAATAGCAATTTACCATACTGAGAGGGGAGCCAATCTTCTCTTATAAAATCTGAGGAATTAATCAAAGATATAAATGTAAAGAGAAGATCATGCTGCCTCTTTCCATCAATAACCCACAGAAGCAACCTCAGACAAACAATAAATCAACTCCAAGTACTGCTACTCTGTGTATAATGGAACGCAGACTATTGGAAACTGGTTTTTTAAAAAAGAACAGTTCTTGGAATCCTGTTTCTAGTCTCATTTAGTTTCCATCTTTCTTCTTGCTTCAAAATGTGTTCTTGTAGAGAACTGCCTCTGAGTTTTTCACTTCACCTGTGATTCCTAAATGAGTGCCTTGAATCTGCTGAAGATTTAACCTGAACAGTTTAAAATTGTGACCTTTGAAGGACTGGAAAAACATCTATTTCCTTTATCCCCAGCTGAAATATTTCAAATGGAACATATCACATAAAGTAAATCTATAAAACTATACCAAAGAATATATGTATAGTAGATATGAGATTTGTTTTTAATCAATTTGTGCCACAAATATCGCGGGATACAGCTCATGGGGATGTGAGTATCTCTTTCTCATATTTATCTGGGGAACACTGCCTGGAAAATAAAGTGAACCACCCTTTCCCCTTTCCCTAGTTTATTTTCCACCTGCACTCCTTTGCTTGCGCTTCAAAGAGGTTTCAGTGACCATTTACCTCTCTTCCTCCCAGGTAAAGGCTATTGTGTTCAAAAGAAGTCAGTAGACCATTGCTCTCATCTTTGTTCATATTCCATCTTGGAGGAAAAACAAGTACAAACTCCACAGATATTTAACGGTAACATACTCCTATTCTAAAACCAAATTTTACAAGTGAAGACTATAGAGTACCAGTGATACTGAGCCCAATAATAGTAATTGCCTTAGGAAATCAGACTGATAGTCAGAAGTCTGTTTTCACTTCTTGTTGACTCCTTATTATTAATGCATGTGTATTCTCTACAGCAACATGAAAACATGAATACCTCTTCCTAATGGCAGACAATTTTGAGGACTTGACATAAGTGATCAAGATCCATTAGCACCCTAGTAAGTTCTGAAAATTTATTGGCAGTAAGTACGATAGCAAGTTTGAAACTTAATAGAATAAGACATGGGCCAACAATAGGATGTCATGCAAGGCCCAAATTTGAGAACAGCGCAAGGGACACATTTATGTTCCCAGACTGATACATACATACAAACTCATGCATATGAGTTTGAATATGGTCTATTTTCCCCTAGAATTTTTCTATTTTGCCTTAGAAGAAGATGGATTTACCATTGAGACTTAATACATTTAATTTCACCTGCATATATTAGCTTAATTCAACATGTCCCCTTATTTCTTTAACATAATAAAGTTAAAAATACTACAATCATCTAAAAAGAGCTGATAGGTTTGCAGGATCTCTTCTGAAGTGCCAATTGTAAATTTGTCTCTAGTGAACTTTTAAATTTTAATGAAAGCATGCATTGTTTAAATAAAATCAATCCTTCTGCTCTATTCATGCTTAATATTTGCAAACTACAGAAAAAATTTAAGGAGCATTTTAATAAAACAATTTTTATTTTCACCTTATCTTTCTTGCTACCTTGGACAACTCTCTGACTCTTCTTGGTTTTTCATCCAGTAATATCTCAGATGAAAGGATTTTTACAGCTATAAATCTTCCAAGGGTTTCTGAGTTAGATTATTGCTCCTCATTTCATCTCACACCGATATTCTTAGTGAAACCTAGAGACATTGGTTTTTTTTTTAGACTGTTAGGCTTTAGGTTAAACTGAGTAAGTAAATGAAATTGGAAACTCTCCATTTTCTAATCTTTTCCCCTGCTGCAGAAAAATCTGATTTTCTTCTGAATGGTATCGTTTCTCTCTAAGTTTACCTTTTCTTCTCATGCATTTTCAGGTAAAGGTATGTTTGTTTTTAACTTTGGTTTGTCTACTGTAACTTTTACTAGATCTCAGTGTCATCTTCTATTTTTTATTCTTTATTAAAATGTGTGTGTGCGTGTGTGAGTGTGTGTGTGTGTGTGTGTGTGTAAGTTTCCTTGATATCGAATAACAAAACATAGCTCCCTGGGAAAACATTTTACTGAAGGGGTCCTGGGGTATTTCATGATTTCATGGAATTAAAGGAAGGGTTGAACAATCAGGGTAACGTGAATTAAAAAGTCAGGTCAGCTGAAGATATTTCAGCAAATAGAGTTTATGGAATTTTTCTCAATCATCACTTTTGAGATCAAATCAAAGATGTTACAATGCAACTGAAAAAAATTGTATCTACAGATAAAATATAGAATGATCCCAATTAGAAAAAGTATATAGTGTTATCCTACGTGAATGGCAGGTAAAATTATCATTTCCTCTATTACCCTTGTCTATTTCAAAAGTAATATGCATTACATGTGCAATTTTCAAGTTTTAAAGTAAAATATATCTGTGCTGTGTAGTTAGGGAGAAATGACCCTTTGAACACATCATTCATCATAGCCACCATAGCTGTTCGCTAACTTCTGGCTGTGGCCCAATATCACCCTAGACCAAGAGGAAAACCTGTTCCGAGTGCTCCTCTGCAATGTGCTGTCTCTCCGCAGCCTTGGCATTGATTGTCTGGGATTTGAATAAACTTCACTGTTCCTGGGAAGAAGCCCAGTCTCCTCTCTGTCTCTTTCCTGCTGCCGGAAAAAACTGCCTCTTGGGGCTCTCTATTTCCTTTCACCATTCTGCTCCCTTCTCCACGAAGTTCTAGAGGATCCCATTCTTTCTTTAACATGGTTTTGTTGCTCTTAAAAACAATGGGTGTTATTGCCTTTTACTGGACAGGAAGCAGAATGATGACTGCCTCACCAAGAAAATAAAATTTTACAGTGGGTGATATTGGTTATAGGACAGCATAAAGAAGCAGCAGCAACATACTTTGAGTGCCATTCAGGAATGATGTCAGGGATAAGATACTTTCAGTCTACACCAAGAGAACATCAGAATATAAACATATATTCAGGATGATTCCATTTGTAAAACTACTACTATGTTCACTTTAGTCACCAATTTTCTTTCTTTGTGTTGATTAGAGTTTCCCCGTTGTTGAGGTTATTTTTTCCTTATATAAACTCGTGTTAGTTTATTTAAACATTTAAAAAAGTGCAATGATAACTGCAGGTGGGTTACCTTTTGGCAGCGAGAAGTTCCATACACTCAAACACCCTGCTGTACCTTCCCATTTTCCTAGCCAAGGCTTCAGAAATAGTGGAAGCAAGCTATGAAGCACAGGAGCAGATGCAGCCCACCTTGGCCTGGCTTTTTCCTCAGCCCTGGTTCCCTACAGAGTCTCCTGCTGCCCGCAACATGCACTGTCCAGACAGAATCCTGACAACGCTGGGGGGAAATAAAGAGAACTAAATTCTTGCTGTGCCATAGCCTTACTCGGGGTGACTTTAATTCTTATTTTGGTCCTAGGATATAGCTCAGCAATCCTGTTCTTCCAGTACCACTGAAATTGAGTTCTAACAGCTCATTAGAGTTCACTGTAGTCATTTTTAAATATCAATAAAATCTCTGAGGCTACCATCAACTGCGTCTCACCTTAAATATCCCATTAACTATGAGTATGTACATAAAACTGTACTAGAAGAGACCGGGATGAAGATGTAAGGTTGTGCCATGTGCCCTACATGAATCCTGCTCTGGCCTAGCATTTAGGGACTTTTAGGCTTTGCATAATCTTTACTACTCATTGTGAAAGTTCTTTAGATTCTGTGTTTTTTCTAAACTGCCTTTCTTTGTGTGTGTGTGTGTGTGTGTGTATGTGTGTTGCATTTTCTTTCATATTGTTTCCCCATTTGAAAGGCTACAAAACTTACCATCCTCCATTCTGTCCTAGCCCACTCACAGGTGGGAAGACTTTACTTTCACCTGAGCCTTAATGGAATGGTAAGTTGGCTGAAGACAAGAACTGAAACCATGACTGATGGATTGTTTGAGTAAAAAAGTCTTAAGCTAATTAATGGTGGCTATGACATATGGGTAATAGGCACAACTCCCAAACCAGCTAGATATCCAAAATGCAAGCTTGTGTTCTCTAAAATCAAATGAATTCTAGAAATGACACAGGTTAAGAGTAGGAAGATTTTATTGAAAGATAGCTCCTATCTAAGAGAGACAGAAGAAGGACAAGACAATGGGTTGCATGGGACCCTATTTCCCAGGGGGTTTTATGGAGCAAAGCCACAGGTGAGGTGGGTTTAAAGTGGGACAAAACTATAGGATCCAATAGAAAATTACAAGGTGGGCATGAGGCAGGGCAAAACCATGGCCAACCAATAAGATTATAAGTACAGTCACCCAGGTAATATTGATTAAGTGGGGATCAAATGGGAAGATAAGTCATATACAAGGAATTTCCCCTTTTAGAATATCAATCACTGCTACTCATCTCTAGAGAAAGTAGTACCTCTTTCTTTTTATAATGCTAACAAGTGACTATGCCTCAACTGTTCTCCATGTTTGCTCCTTGATTGTTCTCCAGATGGGCTCCACAGGCACAGCACTGTCTAACTGCCTACAAGATATTTAATTAACTTACCTAGCTGCAATATTCTCCTCTCTGAACAAGTATCCCTAACTGCTGTGAAGGAGCAGGCCAAAATATTGGCTGTCCTCTTGGCCCATGATAAAATAGTAAATAATTATTAATTTTTTAGCCAGGTTCTGTTTTCTGTTTTTTGTTTTTTGTTTTTCTTAAATAAACAAAAGCTTTCTGTCATTTGAAAAAGCTAAAGTCATTCCTTTGAAAGTCAACTTGATATTAACTCTTTTATCAACAGACCCTAGTTATTTATGAATAATCTTATTAAACATATGGCTGTCTTAGAAGTGTTTAGAAAGTACCTCAGGAAATAAGCAGTACTCTCTACACTGGGTCTCCTGCCCCTCATTCTTTTACTACACAGAACCAAAACTCTACTGGATACTAAATGGTAGTGATAGACCTGGGACATGAAGGGAAAGCGAGCTAGCAGCGGACTCCATCCGGGCAACGTTCTGATCTGAGCATAGAAGTTGGAATTGAAAGCACGGAGGACATCCAAATTGATAACGCACATCTCTAAAAAGATATTCATAGGTTATTAATAGGAGAATCCCACGACACGAATAAGAATTCACTATCCCATTTTTATAAGAAGAGGTATTTTTCACGCCTCTTCAAAGACAAAATGATGATATTTACATGGCATGATCTTTTTGATTACCTATATTTTTAATTATTCTCAAATAAATATGTTTTTTTTATGAATGGCTTTCAGATGTGAGTGACAAAACACTAGTTCTAAAACAAAACACATCTGCTGTCTGTTGAACAGGTCATTGATAACTGGTGTCCCTTAGCCTCGGGCTGTTAATGCCTGGGAATACTCCCCTATGATGCCCCCTATGAAACTTCTCTGTCTTGTGAAATTTTCTGGCTTCAGGTAACTTCTCACCTCAGAATTCCTTTTTCTATCTTTTTAATCTGTAACAAATGCTTTCCCACTTCCTCTATAGTTTCCCTGCAGCATCCAGGCAGATAGGATAATCTTTTAAAGAGTCAGTGGGTCCCTTTCTGTAGATCTAGTCCTCTCTGCCTCACCTAGGTGTGAACCTAGCATTGTTTGAGCCTGGGGTAAAATGGACAAATGGAAGTGCCCACATCTGAACTAGAAAAGATTCACTCCCCACCTGCGTTTTAGAAAAACAAAATATAGTTCAACTTGGTAGCAATAAAAAATGGAGAAGTATCGTATTAGTTGGTACTTCTAAAGGAAGGGAAATAAGGGAAAAGAAAAAAATATGAGAAAAGGAAAAAATGGAAACAAAGTCTTTGTAAATAGGGGAGGGAGTGAAGGGAGGGAAGGGGTATGGGGGAAAAAGGAGAACCAAGACCTGTCATGTGAAGGTACAAGATCCCCATGATGAATATAGCTGTACTATATACTTAAAAAGTACTAATAAACTCAATTTACAAAATAAAGAGACACCTGTAAAATACATTCACAGTTCATTAACTTAGAGAAAGAACAGAATACAACTACACTGTAGACTTCATGTTTTAGGAAATATGTATAACTATGTTATCTAATATTACATGGAAATAATTTAATTTCTCCTTTATCTGTGTTATCTAATTTCCTCAAATAATTCCCTATTATTTTATACTTTATTTTAAAAGGAACACTATCACCTCCAGCATTCCAGTTTATCATATACCATACCATACACTTGCCCATGTTCACAGAATGGTTTGTCTCACTGGCAAGGAGTGTGAATTTAATAGGAACTAGGTGGTCACACAGAGCAGAGTCAAATAAAACATTTCCTGACCTGGCTTTTTACTCATGCCAAGCTTCTCCATAGGGCTGCTGGTTATTCTTACCAGCACGGAGAAAGCCAAATTCTTGATACAGCAAAGTTCTTTTAAATCACCATTCACCCTAAAAACTAAATTTAAAAAAAATTAATCCATTTTTTAAATTAGTTAGTAGACAATATTTTTAGAGCAGACTTAGTCTGAAGAGCACACAGCTCCCTGGCCTTGCTCTGCACCTGTACCAGGTACTTTAGGGGTGGCAGGCTGGTGGCGGTCATGCTGAGTCCCCTTGGATAGGTCACTTGACTCTCCCTTGAGGCCTTGCTACTCTTTTCAGTACTTTTAGCTGGACTTTAAAGTGTTTCTTTCTTTAAGTGAACCCACTCTTTTTCACATCATACGGAGAACTGCTATTGTATTTCAGGTCCTGGAAGCATAATAAATGAAGTCATTCATCGGAATTGCCCAATTCATCTTATTTTTAAAATAAATCTGTAACTGATTAATCTTGGTTAGAGTAGAGCATAAGATAAAGAAATTACATTTATAGAGCACTTTGAAAACCACACCAGAAAAAAAAAAAGCTATCCATAGTCTGTCACAAAGGAAAAGACAGGACACAGTACATGCTATACAGCATGATCCCATTTTTGTACAAAGAGATATCTATCTTGCTACCTCCAGTTAATGCCATAGTGAAGGATTTTTGTTCTGTTTAATTTATCTGTTTTCTATTCTTTACTAAACTCGACATACATCTTGTATAATTTTTTAAACTCAAAGCTAAAATGGTGCCAACAGTGTTTCTCAGACACTTATAATGGTTGCAAATAAATGACTCTAATCTGCTCATTGTGTAGAATCATTTGTCAACCTCAGCGTGGTCACACAATCCTTCTTAGTACCTGAAAGTAAGAAGGAGGCAGAGCCAGGAGGAAAGAGATGGGCTAGAAAGGACCCAGAGTGGGCTCAACCCTGCAAGAGACATTCTGAACAATTGGTGTTATATGTCAGAGTCTGTGTCGGGCCTTATCAGACTGCCGGCTGTGTGTCTCTTCAGTCATTGTTGAAAAACCTTTCTTTTTATGGAATAGTCATGAATGAGGACAAAAAAGCCAAATAAGGTTGTCACTGTCTTCAAGAAGCTTAAAGAAACATTTGGTTTTTCTCTTCCCTTTCATGCTAGAGCAAGACATGGCTGGGGAGGAGGGGGTGCCGTGTGCCTGCCTCCTCTTCCTCATTTACTTAGGCGATGCCATTTCCTCTCTATAACTTTTTCATCAAGCCGGACCAAGCTGCAAGTACTAATCTTACATTTTTAAAGTTAGTATTCCTGATAAAGAAACAAGACCCAAAATGAAAGAAAACCTTTAAGGCACATATCGTAAACATCTCCATTCCTTTCTCCTCACTATGTTGGCGAGTGAGAGGATGATGATCTGAATACACGTAAAGTTTTTACGTGTACCCCTCCCTACTCACATGGAACCCTGAAGTGTCCTAGCTACTTCTACAAGTCCTCAAAGGTGAGGGCCAGTCTCACATTTGTGCAGAGATAGGTCTGCTAATGTCCACCCTTCTGGCCTTCTCCACTGCCCACAATTTACTGCGAGTAACTTAACACTGTGTCTACCGCTAGCCTCCTCTGAGGAAAATGCAGGCTACTGAAAATATGCATTTGAACCAATTTTACTTCCTTTTCAAAACTACATGGTGGAAGATTTAATATTAGATGAAATTTATGATGACTGTCTATAAACCTAAGTTATTTTATGTTAGACAAATAATAATTCAACCCTAATGTATAAACTTGCAGAAGCTAAATTGATTAGGATTTTTACTGTGGTTCACCTAGAGCAAAAATAGCAAAAGAGTAATTACAGAGAGCTATGCAAATCTGCACTTGATAATATTGTAGAACCACTTTGAGGCAGGCTTAGAGGATGCAGAATAAACGAGTGATTTGGGCGACGCTCTTTGAATGTGCCCCTCCAGAGTATAATCCACATCTGCAGGAAGCAGCACGAGTGTATGTATTCAGTATTTATTCATTTTATCTGCTTTCAGGAGAAAGAAAGCAGTAGAAACTGAAAATAGCAAGGGTCAACTATTTATCTGTTTTCTTCCCACTCTTTCAAAACATAAAATGGTAATCCTGAAGTGACATTTCATCACATGCATTTATCTCACAGACAAACAGCAATGTACACATACATATAAAATCTCCAGCCTAAATTGTTTCCTTGCTTGTGACATTTCATTTCCTTATTCTGCTAAGAAACAATATGGATGTTTTTCCTCTGGAAAAATATACACTTTCCAGCTAAAGGTTTAAATCTCCAAAAAATGCAAACTTTTTGACATAAAAATGAGATTTAAGACCCTTCCAGGCTAGTACTGCCTGGATGTGTCATACAAATCTCTAGGTACTTTGTGTATGAAAAAGCAACAATTATAAAACCCGTCTGAATTTGAATACTAAGTTATATACCCATGTGTCTAGCGGTTACTTAATATGACTAAAATGCAACTATACTTTGCTCATACTCGCAGTGAAACTGTTAGTTAAAGACTACTACACTGAATTGTAAAGGAAATGAAGAACAAATTCTGTTTGAGTTGTTGTCGTCCTTGTTGCCGTACTAGGTATTGGACCCAAGATCTTCACACTGAGCAACATCCCAGCCCTTTCTTCATTTTTAAATTTTGACATAGAATCTTGCTAAATTGCTAAATTGACCAAGTAGAATTCAAACCAGATCCTCCTGCCTCTCACCCTCCAAGATTTCTAGGATTATAGGTATGTGCCACCACGCCCAGCTCAAGAATCAGTTTTAGACTCCTTGGCTAACACTTACCTTGAGCCTATAAAGAATTAGGAGTGACCAAGGGTTAGTACAAAGTGAGAAAAATACAGAACTTTTATCTATCCATGGTGGGGTTGAAGGTCTCCTTTCCTGAAAGCCCAGAAACTAATTGATATTGGGATGAACTATTTGTCTCCTATACATTGGGAGACATGGTGTACTTGTATCTTTCTAAAGACTAAGAAATCTAAAAAGTGAAGCACTCATTAGGTTTAGCTATTTCAATGAAGACTGGAAATATTTTGGGATAAGTGAACGCCCACTTCCACTGGGTCAAAGTGGCAGATTTTCTCTGGACCATGTAACGGGCATAATTACCTTTCTTTATGATTGCATCCTACAAATTCTACTATTTCAGGAAACTAGTTATGTAGATACACACATACACCCCTCCAATCCCCAGGTCTTTTGTGAAGCCTCTTCATTTTGGAACCTATCACATATAATCACAGCTTTAATATTCCTTGAAGTCTTGGTTATCTAGCTCTGGGGGTTAATTTAATATTTGATTGGTTTGGAGGACAATGATGATTTCCTCTCTCTTGAGGGGAAAATTATTTGGTCTTGCTATCCTCACCACCTCCAATGCCAAGAATAGACATTTACGAACAGTTTCAGGATTATAGTTTTCTTTGTGAATCTCACAGTCCTTTCTCATCTCCTTATACTTTATTGCCTGCCTGCCTCCTTCTTTTGAATTTGCCTGCATAAAAGCTATGGCACTATTGGTTCTCTTGGTTGCTTAATCTGTCTTTTAAAAAGTGCTGATCTAGCTAGCCATGGTGGCACATACCTGTAATCTCAGCACTCTGGAGGCTGAGGCAGGAAAATGCTAAGCTCAAGATGCCAATAGCTGTTTACAATAGCAAGATGCCATCCTGAGCATCTTGGCAACTTAGCAAGACCCTGCCTTAAAATAAAAAATAAAAAGGCCAGCGATGTAATTCAGTAAAAAGGCCCTAGGTTCAATCCCTAGTCCATAAAAAATCAGTTTCTGATCAAAACCTGTTTGTGGCCTAGTGTGGTAGCACGTACCTGCAGTCACAGCTACTCAGAAGGTTGTATCGGGAGGACTTTGAAGGCAAATCCAGCCTGGAGAACTTAGTGAAACCCCTTCTGAAGAAAAAATAACACTGTTTCTACTCGTATTGGTCATCTTCCCTCATGCTAGAACAAAATACCTGACACCTGCAGCTTAAAGAAGGAAAGGTTTATTTCAGAGTTTTCAGGACAGGGTTGGCTTTGTCCAAGGTAGAAGTACCATGGCAAAAGGGCATGGCAGAGAAAAGCTGCTCGACTCCTGGCATCTGGGAAGCAGAAAAGAGGGCCAGGCACCAGGAACCGAATTACATCCCCAAAGTCACACTCTATGACCCACCCAGATACACTCAGAAGTGGGCTTTACTAATCTTCTAGGCATCTCTCAAGCCAGGCAAGCCAATAATCAAAACTGACCATCAAATTGCTTGATATTCTGCAAGCTGTTCCTTCAGAAATGGAAAGCAAGTCATGCACTTTTCCCTGTGAACTAAAGTTTCCTTAGTTGCTTGGGTTCTCTGTACTTTTAAGAAAGCCTCTCAGTGAAATGATTTTCTTTTTCCAGTTGTTTCCCTCTTGTAATAAGAACCAACTCCCCTGCGGTGCTCATTTCCTACAGATATCACTTTGCCATTTTCTCAGCTTTAGGTGTTGTTGTGTTTTTCCACTTCTATTTTCCTCATTAGTTGATCTCATCCCTTTTCTACCATATGTAGGGTTTACACGTCACCAGATGGAAATGTTGCAGTCACTTTCTATTCCATTGTTTTATGTATTAATTAAATCTTATCTATTGCAAGCTATAAATGCCTCTTTACATTTTTTAAAAAAGATTATATTAGTTAGTTCCAGAGTAGACTACAGAATTGAAAAAAGGATTGAATAACCAAGACTCAGGAAGGGAAAGAATCCTGGCCACTCTGGGTTCTCAGGAGCATTTGTTGACCAGATCTTGCCATACCCCACCCAATACCCGGGAAGTGGCAGGAATTCTATGTGCAAAGGATTCCATCACACTGGTATCTGTAATTAAAAAGAAAAGGCCAAAATGTACAAAAGTAACCTCTACTAATTAAATGCATTATTATAAATATGCATCCTGAAATGTTGTTTGGCCATTACAAATGTCACTTAAAAAAACTGTAAAAACATGGGAAGTGCTTGTGATAAAATCAAAAGTGAAAAGCATTATACAAATTGTGTCATAATTGTGGACCCTTTAGTAACTGTAAGAACATATGCATAAAGTGCAAAAGTATGTTCAAAGAAAAAACACTCCTGGTTAAAAATGGAGAAAGTATATATACATGCATATTTACTTGATTATGCATAAACCTATCTCTGGTAGGAAACAAAAAATTAGGACTTATCTAATTGAGTTGAGAGTAGAACTGAGCAGATGGGGTATGGAAGTGATAAAAACACTTTATACCTGGTTTTTTGTTATTGTTTTGTTTAATTTGGTACCCGGGGTCAAACTCAGGACCTTGAGCTCATGAGGTAGGTGGCAGAACCACTGAGCTTTAAAACTTTCTATTTGTGAACCATCCACTTACTGAAAATATTAATATATATATATATATATATATATATGGTAGTATGATAGTACTTTTACTATGTTAGTAAAAATAGTGGCCATCACTCTGTGTTGACAAATGGTTTCTTTTTCTTTTTTTTTTTT
>NW_022900928.1:50163451-50164337 GCF_012274545.1 Fukomys damarensis
AAAAAAAAAAAAATCAAGTGAAATATTTTTGTCCTGCTTTTTAAAATTAGTTATTTGTCAGACTAATCAATAGCTTTTCAAGAAAGGGCAGGAATGTTATCATTTGTGAAGTTCCAAATTAGTGTTAATAACTATGCCAAGAATTTCAATACTTTTCCCTTAGGCAGATGCAGCCAGCCCTTCAGGAAGTGATACAAACAGGAGCCACTTCCATGAGGCTCTTTCCCATAATGCTTCAGGTCCACCAGAGCCACATGAGAGTCCTGTAAAAATGAAGAGTCCATGAAGTCTGGATGGACCTAGGTCACTATATTTCCAACAAGCTCCTAAATGAAATGGATGTATCTGGTCTGCAGTCTACATTGTTGAGTAGCATGAGTTTCCTGGAAAATATCCCTCCTGCTGCTTCTAGTGTAGGGCAGAGTCCTTGACTGCAAAGTGGAACTTCAGACCTCAAAGTAGCCCATGGGCCAATTCACTGTGGAAATGATGACCAATATTATATTATTTTACTTCATTCAGTTGTCCTATTTAAAAATTTAGAGAAAAAATAAAACTTAGATTTAAATAAGAGCAATATAAAACAAAACGTTGAGTTTTTTTACCTTGACACATCTTAGAGCTCAGTAGAAGTTAACCATTTTGGATCAGTGGGTTCTCTGCAATTCTTCTTTGTCCTAATTTGACCTAGGACTCTTATGGCACTTAAACTGAAGAAAACACTCCTGGCTTTTCTGGAATTAAGGAGTCCTCTCCTCCCTAGCTGATGCCTACAAGTAAAGACACTTGTGTTCCAGTCTTAGCTCGGTGATTTAAAAGTAGTGTTATTCTGGCCAGGTTATTTTTAGGCTCCTGGAATCCTGATTTTTTTTTTTTTTTTTTAATG
>NW_022900928.1:50164801-50194184 GCF_012274545.1 Fukomys damarensis
CTGGCCAGTTTTTTTAGGCTCCTGGAATCCTTTTTTTTTTTTTTTTTTTTGAATGATGAAGGTAAGACAAACACCCTCCATCCTGCCAGTGTCATCTGAGGCTGATTTAACTCGCCGGGCAAGCTGCAGATGTCTGCCATATTTGTGCCTTATCCTCAGAGCTTTGGGGAGCTATTGAAGGCTTAAAAATAGGAGAATGATACAATGCAACATGGCTGGATCAGCACAAAAGGATGAGAGGAAATCCCATGGTTTTCCTAACAACTGGCCAAATGATGTTTAACTCTGTGCAGCTGCCAAACTTAAAGTAAATTTTAGTTATAGTCACCAGCAGAAAAAAATCACCATGAAAAGCAAGTCCAGACTTCTGTTTACTCTTCAAATATATGTTTATCAGACATAACCTTCATTAAAGGCTATTATAGGATATTGATTATTGCAAGTGTTTAAATTTGTATGCATATGTTTAAATTTTACTACATGAGAGTTCCTAGCTGAGAACCAACTCAGTATAGTTAGCATATACTAAGCCCTGTGATCAAAGCACTAAATGTGATTCTCATTAACATTTCTCTTTTGCAAGTAGTAATAAATACCATTATTTATTGAGTCTTTCCTCTGTGCTGGGTGTTTTACATGTGATGTCTTGCTGTACTCTCCTAGCAACTGAAATGAGATACATACTACCATCCCCATCTATAAATCAGAAGGCAGACTCAGTGAGGTTAATTAACTTGCCACAGGTTACACAAAAGGCTGAGATGGACTTTGAACTCCGGCTTGCCTGACTTTTTGTTCTTAACCTCAGACTCATTTAAAACAGAAACAATGGGCAAATGAATATGCCAGTTGTTCATCAGTCAGAAATTACTCAGTATGGCCCTTTAACCATCATGTATGCCCCTTAAATATAAAGACTCAAGCTGGAACCACAGCCAAATGTGTACCATGTGCTCAGAGAGTTAGTCCCTCTGTTAATGACTTGCTACATATCTTTATAATACTTGTCTAATAAATAATCTCATGTATAATTTTACATATATTTTAAATTACCAGTTTTGCATTTCCTTTAAATGTATATAATTAAATTTTCAATGTATATATAAACAAATGTTAGCTTTCATATATGTGTGGTAGATATTATGTATCTACAAACTGACTTAACTCATAGATGTCCTCAATTTCAGGACCAGGTGCCTATATGTGTAAGTCTTCTGATTATTTTTTTAAAACAAGGTCACAGACAGATAAATATAGCTATGACTATATTTCATAGGCACTATAGTGACATCTTGTGGGGAAAACATATTGTGCATCTGTATGTTTCTGAGTATTTCAAAACTATATCTTTTATTTACAAAGTGGAAACTATCATCAAACTGGATTTGACAGGTTGTCCATTGAAATATAGCTTGGCTCTATATAAGTGTGAGATAACATGGTTTCATTTACATTTCCAATAAAATATTTCTGAGTTATATGTACTCTATATTGATAGAGATCTTAGAAGTGATCCTGCAACCAACAGGGCAATAGATTTAAATTAGAGAATTTCTAAAATAGTTACTTTTGCTTCTATGTGTATAAATGATAGTAGAACAATTTCCTCTGGGATTTATTGCTTAATAATTTAATTTGAAAAAAGATAGGTAACACTAATTTTCTACATGATTAGCCTCATGCCATCTTCAAGATATCTTTAAAAAGACTCAAGCAACGAAGATTTATTTGATTGTTTCCTCATATAACAAGTATTTATTGCGTACTTGGGAAAGGCATTATGGAAGGTTATGTTTTGCTTTTTCTTCAGTA
This sequence comes from Fukomys damarensis, assembly GCF_012274545.1. Taxonomy (NCBI): domain Eukaryota; kingdom Metazoa; phylum Chordata; class Mammalia; order Rodentia; family Bathyergidae; genus Fukomys; species Fukomys damarensis. The sequence continues at coordinate 50,166,614 of NW_022900928.1, forward strand.
AGCCAGGCTGGCTTGGTAAGATTATGCTTGTTGAGGAGGCTAAGGGTTAGTTTAATCAACATGGAGATAGTTTTCCTATTTGCTTCCAAAAAAGTTGTATAACAACATGAAGAGAAAGACAGTAGCCTATAAATCAGACAAAAGTGTTTTAATTTTCTATATCTATTTTTAAATTTTCTTTTATATTACTTAAGCAAGGTCTTGTGTACACAAACATTTATTTTATTATTCTATGTAATTAATATTTGAATATATATTTGCTGTATATTAAATATATTTATTTACTGTTATTTTTTATATTATGAGACACTTTATAGGCTGTTACATTAAGTTGAGAAGACAAAGAAAATATTTTATCTTTCTTTTTACACTTGATCAATTTAATAAGTCAGAATAGATGTGATTACTGAGTTATGAACAAGCTCTTGCTGGATAAATTCCCTTTTATTTTCAATTTATTATTTACTTACTACTTATCACCACTAGAGGGCATCCGAAGCCTGAGCTAAGTATGGCGAAATGCTGTAAGTAAAACAAACCCCTTAAAACAAGAGTACCTTCCATCAAAAAAGCTAATTGTGTTTTGTGGCAAAGATATTCAAAAATTACTTAATGATAGTTTTATAATGAAGCTAGTAAATGTGCATACACTTCCTATTAAAACGTTAAATTAAAACATTTCCTTTTCTTTTTGATACAATGCAACAGCTCATTCTGTAATTACAATTCAATTTGCAAATGCCAAGTAAAATAATAGCAATTATGCATCAAATTGTATTGATGCACCTGCCTACATTTTAAAAGTTGGAATGCAATTACAAGCAAACTATGGAACATCTGAAAAAGAATGAGGAATCAGCTGGGCAGCCCAGTGGTCTTGATTATTACAAATCCCCAATGTGTTATTTTACCATGTCACTCAGCAATGATGTCTTAAGTGCCTGCTGTGTGTCAGGCGATATTGGAGTCCTGGTGTCCAAGTCAAGAAGCTCTTGCCCAGTGGAAGAAAAAGACAAGTACACAGATGACGAGACAGACTGTATTCACCGGTGCACTGGTAGGGCATACACAACACACAGGGAGATCAGAGTAAGGAGGAGCCCTGCAGCCCTGCCAGGCAGATCTCTTCCTGGAAGATGCCAGCCTCAGACTACAGAGGTAGAGGCTAAAGAATAAGTACTGAAGTACAAATATGATTTCAAATCCTGCTTCACTAAGGCAAGTCTTAGCTCTTCAAGGTTTGATTCCCTCTCAGTAAGGCAGTGATAATATTACAATCTAATATAGAGACATAATGAAGACCAAAGAAATGCTTATACGTGTAATTAATACAATATTGGCACATTATGAGCCCCATATTGTTATCATTATGACTTTCATATAATAACTAATAGATCTGGAATAGACTCCATGGCCCCAAATTAGAGGCAACCAAGGTGATGCCAAGAACATTTGCTTTGATTGTGTGATGGAAGGTGAGATCTGATGAAGGTGAATATGATCTTTGGGATAATAAGATTACTGGCTACCCACAGAAACTTCACCACTCTAATCAATACATTTTTGTGTCTTTCTTCATTGCTGAATTCATTGCAGGATCTCTCCCCTCCCCGTACCCCATCCCTCTCCTTCCCTCTTGCTCCTTGTGTTGTTACAGAGTATCGGGGTAGATGGAATAATCATTTTTCTCTCTTGAACCTGGCATTCAAGAATGAATATGTTCATTGTATATCCGTATACTGGTTTAAGAATGTAATGCATAAGTTTCCAGCACAATATCATACTTTAGACTTGATTTCCTTAAAAAATAAAACTTATTTATAAGACTAGGCTGGATGATGGATGAGATTCACAAATCATGTTTTGTTTTTATTTTTTCAATGTTTCATTTTATTACAGTTGCTCAGAGCTGGAACAGCTACAACAAAACCAAACCAGATGGGACAAAAATGGAGCCAATACACAACTAAATCCTGATTACTAACAACCATTTAGATCATATTTTATCAATTCATGATTCAATAGCAATGAGAACATATGTTGATAAGAGTAGAATATCTCAGACTAAACTCCTCTCTCTAATATCATACATATTTGTGTCATGATATGGGATGAATAATCCAGCAAACTGAGGTGGAGAGTTGTGGCTACTATCCTGTGTTTTAAAATGTCTGCTTTAGTAAATTGTCTCAAGTGTCCTTTGCCTACCTAAAGAGTCACAAAATAGATTCCTACTTCAGAATCTCAGACCAGGAAAAAGACTGGCAAATTCTAACCCTCTTTTGTTCACAGCTGACACATCTAGACTATGCTAGGGAAGCAGCAAAAATCTGGAGTGATTTTTACCACCCAGCTGGTGTGAAGATGAAATGTGAACATTTTAGATGAAAGCCAAGTGAATACAGTACCTTAGAACGATGATGTTTTTCTTCTCTTCCCAGTCCCCATCTTTTCCCTGTAGGGACAAAGGACTTTTGACACTTCTCTCAGGATCAAATCAATTTGTTCTCAGCTGATATATTCCAAATTGATCAAACAGCTTTCTTGGTAAAATACACTGCTCACAAAGGGATCATGGGTTGAGCACAAAAGAGAAGGAAAGCTGGGTAGGGAAGAAAGACAGACATTGATAATTTATTCTGTTGTTTACTTTTCCCTGTAAATACAGTTGCAGCTAAAACTATGTCTCTGTCTCTACCTATAAACTAGATTTTTCACAGGCAGTTTCATTTAATCATTCACATCAACTGTTCATTTTTGGCAAATTTGAGCACACCAGCTCCTATTGGAGATAGACTGTGAAAAAGCAGTCCAGTGCTTTCCTTGATTTTGACAGTGATTAAACTGAGCCACTCTGAGTACAAGTGCCACACAAATGCAGCGTGTTTCCTGTTTCTCAGGTGGATCCTGGAGAAGGCCAAGGAATGAGTGACCTTGAACCACTGCCTAGGAAGAAACAATACTGGCAGCAACTGAGTCCTGGATCTGCTGCTTTTGGAACTTTGTCTGGCTCCTAAAACAATGAGAAAGCCAAGCTGCCCCTGGGAAAGGTTTAATGTAGTCATTGTCCTAACACCTCTGGTTCACTCCATGTCTGAGCTAGCCCTCCTGTATTTCTATTACCCACATTACTTGTGAAATATTCCTTGGTGTCTGAGGTTGTCCAAACTGGTCCTATCATTAGCAGTGTGTTGGGGTTCTTTGGGGAAATAGAACCAATCATATAGGGAGATATGAATAGCTTTATTGTGAGAAATGGCTCACAAGGTTATAGAGTTAAGAAGCCCCACAGTTTGGTGGGGCCAGCTACAGAACCAGGAAAGCTGGTGATAACTTCCATCTGAGTCCAAAGGCCGGAGAATTTGGGATGGAGATGAAAGGATTACTGGCGTAGATCCTAGTCTGAAGGTTTGAGAACCATAACTCCGATGATTAAGGGTAGAAGATAAATGTCCAACTCCAGCTATGAGGACAAAATGTACCCCTCTTCTCATTTTTGTTTTATCTGGGCTCTCAACAGATTAGATGTCACCCACTCATATTGATGAGGGTGGATGGTCTTTCTCGGTGTATCTATTCAAATGCTAATCTACTTGTATTCCCAAAACAGTGTTTTACCAACATCTTACTATCCCCTAGCCTAGTAAAGTTGATGCATACATAAAGCTAACTCTAATTACCAGAGTTCAACTTCATAAATTCAGGATTTCTTTCTTTAATAATGCTTCTTACTTAACATTTCTAGTTGGGTGCCCTCTAAGAGAAAATAACTTCTAACTTTCTAAGTATAAAATTGCCCTACCTTTACTCCAACAGCTCTCACTTCATTCCATCATGCACCCCTAAGCCCAATGCCCAAGACTTTTACCTTCCTCTTTACTCCTTAATTAAAATGGTATGTTTCCTCTGAGCAGTGAGCTCATCTAGCACTACTAATTACCTTCTTCATGCCAGGCATTAAGCTTTGCAGGGTGCAGGGATAATGACAGGAGCTCCTGGCATGAACAGCAGAACTCTATGCTGAATGACTGTTTTATAAAGTAGAGTAAATCCATTTGGAAGTTGGAAAATAGAATTCAAGGGGGAAAGGTAGGAGCGGAAAGCATGAATATCCAGCACATATGAGTGCAGTGTGTGTGTGTGTGTGTGTGTGTGTGTGTTTATGTGTATCTGTGATGGGCCTTTTTTAAGGACTAGGGTGGAACAATGTCTTCAGTGGTTTTCAAGAAAAGATGCTACTATGTGTAAGATATGTTTCTTGGCCTATGTAGCATAAGGAAAGAAACCAGAATAGTGATGAGCCCAGAAGATGGGATGAAGAGTATGAGGGAGCTATCCCTTTAATTATGACAACAATTGCTAAAACTAGTCCTCTTCTCATCCCCCCAACATGTTATAGTGATACAACGAGAATGGCATCTGACAAAAACAAAATTCCACTTGTATACTAAAATTACTTTTAAAACACATAATTAAAAACATTAGTGTTTCGTCATGCTTGTGCTTTGTATCTGTTTAAAAAAAAACCAAGTTTTACAATAATGTTATTTATAGCTTTACCTATTTCTGAAAAAGATGTTCCAATTTACACCCCTAACAGATAGCACTTCATCCAAAATACCTCAGATAACTGTGGCAAAATGAATGAAATGTATGACACCAGATCTTTAAATAATTTAAAAATTATATAATTGGATTATTACATCAGACTTAGAAGACAGTAATAGTAGAGTTATCAAACCCCCAGTTCTTTAGGCAACAAAAGAATACATTGAGAACTACCTCTTCTCTAAAACTTGTTAAAAGCTTCATTCCAAATGGCAAAGTCAGATGCACCATACTTTTCTATATTGGGCTGAAATTGTTTTATTTGGACAGACATGGAGACAAATGACTGGATTCTTAGGGTTTCACTGGATTGGCATAGAGTAGAATGCCCCATATTGCATGAAACTCCAGTTTGACCTGCTGCCTAAGAATCAGGAGCATCCTGTCCAGAACACTTTCAAAGGATGAAATGCTTCATTATCTCTACATCTTTACAATGCAAAGGAGAACTACTTCCCTATCAAGCAGGTTCCACATAGTATTTATTTGCTTTGTCTCCCTGATGAAATATTTGCTTACAAATTGGACATGTGAGAAGAAACATCCTAGAGGAGTCATAGTTCAAACTAAGGCTCGCTGTGTCAGTGCCTCCAAGGCTGAATTCTCTTCTCTATCTCCAGTTCTGATTCTTGGAAGATGCTGAACATTTCCTTACCATGTTCTATTTACAACCACAAGAAAGGCCACAGTCTGCTCCATGGGACCACTTAACCATCTGGTGTTAAGCTTGTGCTCTTCCTAAAATATCAAGACCTGTTGATCCTACTAATGCCTCTAGTTCCTGCTTTCTTAGAACTCCTAAACTCCACTCAAAATGTAAGCCTCCAGGACCTCTCTTCTTTTCCCTTGCTGCCCCAGATAATTCCTTAGTTTCCCTTTATACTCCCTAGTCCTTTTCCCTGTGTCTAAATGATATTAAGTGAAAAAATTACCTTTCCCTTTACATTATATAATATATAGTATGGTAAAAAATAAAAATGTTAAATTTATTCAAAATTCCGAAGTATTTTGAAATTTTTTTATTCTTTAAAAGTCCATTATAATTTCTTCTCAAGACTTGGTAATGATCATTTCTTGGTTATCAACAAGAAAAAGCAAGATTTTTTGTCACAGTGCACAATAAAAATATTTTTAAATTTTACACAAGCATTAAAATATTTGCAACACTTGATATCATCTTTCAAGAATTTAATAGCTGTTTGTTATATTCTGGACCCCTAATGAACCCCAAAGGTCCCTTTATTAAAGACTTGCTCCTCAGGGCCACGGATTTGGTTCAGTGGTGCTGCTTCCGGCCTTGCAAGGGCAAGGTCTCAAGTTCGATCCTCAGTACAAAAAAATATATTAAAAAAAAGACTTTTCCTCCGAGTATCCCAAAAGGAAGCAGTGGAATGTTCAAGAGGTAGAAATATTGTCCGGAGATACTTTAGGTCCCTGGGAGTGTGGCCTCAGAGGGGAATGTGATAGTTAAGTGATTGTGTCTACTTGAGTAAGAAACATCCCACTAAACAGGAATCTGCTTGGCTCTGGATGTGGCTCAGAGGATTTACTGAAGACAGAAAACCCACTGTGGATAGGCTTGTTGCCTGAATGGAATAAAAGGGAAACAAAGAGGTAAGGCTTGCTTCTGTTTTGTTTGTTTGTCTGTTTGTTTTGAGGAGCTCTAGTGTTCACCTTCACCTTGGACCCATCTCCTGGCTTCCAGTGGAGACTCTTCTGCCTCCAGCACAGACCCTTCAGCCTCCTGATATGGACATGCATGGGACTCTGCACTGAACTCCAAGCCTTTGACCTTTGACTAAATCTAACAAGAGACAGCCCTTTTGCATTTTTCAACACCTTACATTGTAGGCAGCCACGTAAGCTGCTTTATAAATCTTTATATTTATATATCTTGCATTAAATCCATTTCTCTAGTGAACACTGACTGAGAGGGATTTTAAAGCCCCAGTCTTTTCCTCTCTGTCTCACTTCATTTCCCAGCCATGAAGTGAATGGCTTTACTGTGCCACATAATCCCACCATTATGTGCCATCTCAGGCACAAAGCAATGGGGCCAATCAGTCATAGACTAAAGCCTAAAAAACCATGAGCTAAATAAACCCTTTGTCTTTATAAGTTGATCTATCTTAAGTATTTGGTACAGTAACAGAAAGCTTACTAACACATTTTTGTTTTATTTCACTGGGAAATGCAATATTGAAACTTCCTAAATGAATGTAAATATAAATCCAGTAGATCATTTTCATTTCATTTGAAGTACTTGCAGTATATAGGTTGAATATCTGTAATACTTGATATCAGAACTGTTTCAGATCATGAATTCTTTTAGATTTGAGGATATTTTGTCTACATAAAGAAATGTCTTGGGACCTAAATCAAAGAAAAAAATGTATTTACACCTTCCAATTTATATGCACCTTATTTTACATACAATATGAAAGAAATTTTATACAAATTTTCATACGTTCCTCCAGAAAGAAGACATCTACTTTAATGTGCATCAGCCTCCTTATGTGAATATTTCCAAGACCTCAAGGTCTGTCAATCTAAACTATACACTTGTATCTAGATGCTTCCATATGAATGGTCCACAGCCTAAGAATGTCTGAAATTAAATTTATCATCTTCCCTTATGCTGAATCTCCTCCCCTTGGTAAATGGCACTACCACTGCCTCAGTTACAGAAACCTATGAATCATTCCTGGGCCTTGCCTGTCCCTCACTATCTAGACTGTCATAAGTCTTGTCTGTCTGGCTATTGCATTTATATATCCTGTCCTTGAGCCCCTCAAAATGCCTTTACTGAATGGCTGAAACAACCCTAAAACTGACCTTGTTGTGTCCAGGCTGACCCTCCATCTCTTAGAATGATCACTACCATCATGATCTTTCTAAAATGCAAATCTGATAATGGAACTCCCCAGCACTAATCTTTAATGGTACCCTGCTGTATTCATGCTAAAGCCCAAATCATCTGTTAGCATGAAATACAAAACTCACTTTGAAGTTGCCTTTCAATCATCTCTCCTGCTTCATCATTCACCATCCTTTCTCACATTCTTCAGCGAGTTCCTGTTTGTTTTTGTTTTTGTTTTTTTCTAACAAGCTTTGCTCTCTTATTTCCATGCCCTGACCTATGGTAACACCTTGTCCAGGAACGTATTTCCCCTCTGAGCCACTTCATTTTCTCACTGCAATGACTATTTGCTATGTTTTCACACTCAAATAAGCTGTCATCTCTTCTAGAAAACCTGTCTTGACCATTCTATGCTCCGTTGCTTCTATGAGGAACATCCATTATAGTCTGATCATGCTCATTTTGTGGGCCTTACTATATCATCTGTTTTCTTGGATGTTTTAAGGAAAGTTATAAAGATACACATACCTGTCTCCCTAGTTCTTATTACCAAGGTCCTTATCAGTGTTTAACCCAGATGTGTGGGTACTGTAAAGAACAATAGGAAAACAGATCTCTTTTCAAGCATGAGGATAGACTCATTTAATATGCTCTGTACCAATGGTGGCAAACCTTATGGTACATGTGCCACATCAGGCTGTTTGTATCACTAAAAGCTCTGAAAGTTGAACCATCATATTCACGTTTGATTTTATCATTAAATCCATATTTTCTGCACAACCAGAAAAGGAATCTTCCATACATCCTGGCTTTTATCACACAATTGCCTATCTACCCTACCCTGTACAAGTCCCTAAATTAGATTAGTGTCCTCACTCCAATTCAATCCCCACACAACTCTTCACTTGGCTTTTCCATTACAGCCAATTCACTAATGCCATTGTCCTGAGGGTAGAGTCATTGTTATTTAATTCAAGGGATTTAATTTACCAGAGAGCCACTGAATACTTAAAAAGTACCAATAAACTCAATGAGAAAAAAAAAATTTGTAAATAACAATGAAAAGGAAAATATTAGAGAATATTGTAAAATTAGTCTCACAAAATAAACATTTTAATATTAAAACCTGTCAATGAAAGATTTTGAAATAATTGGAAAACTTTAAAAATGCATAGCAAATAGTGTTAATAAAAAAATTTTACCAGAGAGCCTGTCAGTCAGTGCATAGCACATAGTTTATCCAGCTGATACTACTAAGGGTCTAGCAATCAACCTCAAAAGGCAAACCCTATAAAGGCAGACCTCTGAAAGGTCTCTATTGTACCTATCTTCCTGGATAATGACTTTACTTCCTGTGATTTTTAATTATAAATTATGAAAAACTTATTTCCAATTATCCAGTAAAAGAGAGAACCATTTCCTGCTGTATGCTGATGTGGAGGTTGGTAACTGGTCAGAAAGATGGAAAAAGGAATCTTTCATGAAGAAAAGACTTAACACAAATGTTTTATGGTCCTATATTCATATAACCATGTTACATAGTGACAATAGACAATATTTCTGACTAATCATAGAACTACCACATATGTTTAGGTTTCTAAGCACAAAACAATATGTTATGACTTGTGCCTAGATGTCCCACCCCCCAAAAAAATCCTCATACAGTCATAGGCAGAGGGCTTTTGCAAAGGTGGCCTAATCTAGAGTGTGTGACGCTATGGTTGATTCATGATGCAATGCGAGGCTCAAGGGCACTAGGATTAAAGGTGTGAGTGCTACCCACACTAAGTAGCTTGGATAAGACATTAGGGATAGAAAGAGCTGAGGTTATCCCTTGATTGTTTTGCTACCTTTTGCCTGCCATGAACTCCTCCTCTGTAATGCCTTTGTCTGCCATCCACCCTGCCTTGAAGCCAACCAAGTATGGACTGAAACCTCTACCAACTGTGAGCTAAATAAACCTTTTTCTCTTCAACTTTGGATATTGAGTATTTTGTCTCAGCAAAGAAAAAAGTAACACAATACATGCAAAGTTTTAAAATTTTTGGTTTGATTTAGTGTTAGAACTACATGACTTTGATCAATTAGCGGTAAAGGAAAAAAGAAATAAGACGCAAGGAGGACTTTTAATAAGTTCACTAAATGGTTCAAAAGTCTTTCTTGGGCATTAATCAATGGTTTTAAGACAATAATTTGATGACTTAAGAAGAAGTAAATCTAAGGCATATGAATTAAATCTTCCTTAAAGTACACTAGAGTTTTAAAGAAACAAAAAAAAGCCATTTGCCAAAATCTAATCATCCTTTGCCAAACCTAAAGTGTTTGAGAAATAATCAACTCTTCTACTATATTTTATTCACAAGACACAAGTCACTGCCTGGATAGTGGTAGAGAAATAAGAACACATTCTGCCTGATGATAATTACAACAAAAAATAAGCTCCTTACATGTTTATAACTAAAGTCTATAGGGAGTGACACACAGCAACATGTCTCTGGACCAACAGTAAAGAAATAAATGAAAGCAGTTTCATAGAAAACTTATACTGAGCTAGGCAACATTTTGTTCCTGGAAAAAAAATAACAAATCTTTTTTGTTTAAATGATAAGTGGCTGGGATTATTAACTTGTGTCTTTGGAAAATCCTACATAGTCTAGAGTGAAAGAAAGAATCAAACTCAAAGATTAGAACCTCTTTTTCAGCCAGCAGGAGTTAGATTTAAAGCTACGTGTTTCAGAGATACTTTGTGAGTCATAAATTGATACAAGACTTTCTCATTGCAGGGATGCAGCTTTTATACTTAAGGTGAAATTTAGTTGCCAGCTTCAGTTAACCTGTTTTGGAATCATTTTCAAAGTGACCATGAGAAAAAAAAAAAAAAAAAAAAAACTTAACTAATAGAATTGATTTGAATCTGGGAAAGAATTTTGGAATCATCTACTTCAGTTACTTTATTTCAGAGAAAATAACTCTACTGATGATCAAGATATTGCTATTGGCCATGAACATGAACTCATGACTACCCAATATTATTCTTTACATTTTGTTTCACATATTGGCCAGTTGACTGTCCTAGTTTGTCCGGGATAGAGGGTTTTCCCAAAATGGCACTTTTACTGCTAAAATCAGGAAAGTCAGAAGCAAACTGATGATCACTCTATTAACATTTTGCATTAGTTATCTCAAAGGCTAGCTACGTGGCAAAATTACCCCCCAAAACTTAGTGGCTTAAAACAGTGAATACATGTATTTATTTCTCAACTCACTTTTATAGAATTAAGGAACAGATGACCAGTTCAGCCTTAGATTTCTTGTGATGTTGCAGTCAGTCAAATGCTGGTTAGGGCTACCAAGAACTGAAGGTTTGACTGGGGGTGAAAGATTCATCGCAAAGATGGACCAACAGTATGATCATTGACCAAGACTTTAGTCCTTCAGTACATGAACCTCTTTCCATGACATAGCACCAGCTTTGCCCCTGAACAAATGATCCAAAATAGAAGTAGATGGAGAAATGTTTCTCTTTGTCTAACAAGGCATCACTTGTTCTTTCTTCCATTGTTCACACCAATACCCCTGGTTCAATGTATTAAAGTACAGCAACGACGGTGACCCAGCAAATGAACCTAGAGTCTGAGAAGAGTAAGGAGGCTGTCTTCATTGGAGAGATGTGGCATCAGGGATGAGAGATTGGTCGTATTATGATAAATGGATTAAATAAGTAAACATAGTTAGGTTAATGGGAGCCAGGATGCTTAGTATTATGAAAGGAAATTATAAATGTGGGAACTAACAAAATGAGATTAAATCCTATAGATAGATAGATAGATAGATAGATAGATAGATAGATAGATAGAGATAGATAGATAGATAGATAGATAGATGATAGAGAGTGAGAGAGAGAGAGAGAGAGAATATACTGAGCATAAATAATTAATGTAAAGACCATAAATACTATTTCCACTAAAAGGAAAAAGGGTGTATGGAGAAACAACTGATTTTTTAAGACCACAACAGGCAATGCATAAGACAAGCTTGGAATTTTTCTCATGTCAACAATTAAAGAACTGCTCAAGGCATAATGGAGACATGTTTAAAGGACATAAAAATCAGATGAAAGAGACTCCCACCAGCTAAATATGGGCTGTTTATATCAAAATAAATACTATTAGCAATGAATTTTAACCTATTTTAAGAAAATGGAAACTCATATGTATGGATACATGTAAAACTGTTAAGAAACAAGGTTTTATATTATCTCAAAATATCTCTCAAACTTTGGCATTACTTACAAGGAGAATGTATGGTATGTGTGCCCCTCGTGAATGAGTCTAGTGCCCTTATTAGTCTGGAGTGATCCCTTTTGTCCCTTCTACCATGTGTGGACAGAGAGGAGTCACTCTGTGAAGAGTGGGCCTCCACCAGGCACAGAATCTGCTGGCACATTGATATTGGGTTTTCCAGCCTTTAACACTAGGAGCAAGAAAATATTGTCATTTATGAATTATATTACGCATCTAAGGTATTTCATGAGAAAATGACTAATGCAAGGGGAAAGACAGTAGCTTTGTAAAAGATAGAGGGGACAGATACCACCTTACTAAAGTAATGAATGCTAATACCAATACTAATGAATAATAGGACAAATTAAAATCATGTGCCATTTGATATGATGCCAAGATAAGAACTCAGCATCATTTCTGTGATGTCCCAATTTTATCTAAATCTTAACTGAATCTTGGAAAATATCTGATAAACCTAAGGATATTTTACCCCCAAAAAATTAAGAACAAAAATCAAAACCTGGCCTGTCAAAAGTGTCAAGGTCATAGAAGCCAAGGAAAGACTGAAGAGCTGTTCCATGATGAAAGAGATGGAGGAAACACAATAAGTGAATGTAACCCCTCATTCTGGGCTGGTCCTTTTCATGTAAAAGACTCTTTTGGTGTAATTGCTAAAACTATAATGGAGTTCAAGGATTAGACAGTGATCTCAGTTAACTTTCTAACTCTCAGGACTGTTATATTGAGAAATGCCTTTATTCTTTGGAAACAGGGAATAAAGTATGTGAAGGAAATAAGACATCTTGTCATAAAGTTAGTCCCAAATAGTTCAGAAAATAAAAGATCTTTATATTTTCCTTGAAATATCATAAATCAAGGTTCTTTTAAAATAAAATGATTTTTAAAGTGAAACTTCTTCTCCTAGTCTTTTTATTTCACTTCTAATTTGTCTGATTTCTTTACTATCATGCTGAAAATCATGTCAAATTCAAGTATCCCTAGGCAATGGGAAGTACACTTATTTATGCATCTACTGAATAAACAAGTATTGATCACCCATTTTGCCTCCAGTAACTTGCTGAACCCTGAAGATCTAACTGTGAACATGATTCAGCACCTGCCTCTGAGACCACCGGGGAAAGACTGATAAACAGATAATATATAATATGACAAGTGCTTATCTTGGAAAATGCCAAGTGGTATGAAAGAACAAAGGAGATGCATCTTAGGATGTATTCAGGGACAACTTTCTAAAAGAGGTGGTGTCAAAGCTGAGATCTGAAGGAACTTTAAGAATTATCCAGAAAGAAAGTTCACAGGTATTTTCAAGCAGAGAAACAGTATGCAGAAGGGAACTAGAGGAAAAAGAAGGAACATGGCCTACTACAGACACTGCAAACAGCTGAGAATAACTGAAGCCGAAAGCAAGCCAAGGAAAGGCCACGTGATGAACTTGCGGGAAGGGAGCTCCAGATATGAATTGTGGAGATGCTGAGTGCCCCCAGGGCTTGTTACACCTGTGTCTTCCAGGCCTTTACCAAGCACCCTGGGAATCTAGTCACAGAGCTCACTGCACCCATACTGTGGCTCACATACCTTCCAGGAAAATGACCCTAAAAAAAGTATCATTTAGCTACTCTAAGACTGTTTGATATTAGCAAAGAGAAGCACATCATTTGCAAAAACTTCCTTGACAATGTTAACTTTCTTAGCCAAGTTTAGACAAGTCTTTTTTGAAGAGTTACTGGCATACTTGCTTGCATATAATCTTTCATCCCGGGATAGAAAGATATTTACAAATGATGTCAGACAAAAGAAAATTGAATATATTTACTCTTCCTAAAATACTTGCTCTATTCTTAACAGCCCATCATAGTACATTTCTCCTTGGCAACCCTGTGGTTCTCTGAATACACACATTCAATTCCCCAAGGGGTTGCTGTTCCACTGTGGCCTGTTTTCACTTTGGGTGGCAGGCTTGAGCTCAATTCCTTGCTGCTCATCCAATTCCAGAACTCCTGGGCAAAGAATTCCTCCAGATTAACCGTGAGCTTTATTTTTAGCGTAAAGGATGTTTGCTTGACAGAACAATTACTTCATGTAATTAGAGTCATCAGAAATGGGAATGAGACAGTACTTGGTGAACAGATCCTTCCATCTGGTTAGAGTAAGATTATTCCCTGTGACACACTGGCTATACTCAACTATACAAACTGAATGAAATGAAACCCAGACCATCTGCCTATGGAGCCACGTTCCAGAGGTTAATATAGACCCCTGGATAAGAACCTGCATCAAGTAGAGGAATTCATAGCTCCCAATGTCCTCATGCTGTGTCCATCTAGCAGTTTACTGGATCCCCGGCCAGATGATACATAAAATGTTTGAGTTTCTTCCAGTTCCATCTAAAGCACATTATTCATTTGTTTTTTGTTTTCTCTTTTTACTTTCTAAGCTATATGGTGCATATTCTGGTCTTTGCAACTCTGTTACTTATATTTCAAGTACAAAAGGAGTTAAAGCTAATAATAATAATAATAATAATAGCCATTGCTTATGATATACTACATGCCAGGCTTTCTCCCAGATTATTTATATTATTTATGATCTTCCTAAGTTTTCTTGATAGTTACTATCCTCAATTTATAGCTAAGACATGAAAACTCAGAGAATTTAAGGAGCTATTCTAAGATAAAATAGAATATAACGAAGTCTGCAAAAGTTGTGTATAGTACTAAAGACATTCATAGATTTGAGCTGTCTTGCATGTTGTCTGTGAATAAAAGAAGAAAATTCTGCTACAAGTACAAGCAGAAGGTCAGGGATGGAAAAAAGTGTTTTCTCATTCAAGAAGCAAGAAGACATTGGTGCAGCTGAGACTTAGAAGATTCCTCATTCACACTTCCCTGCTTTAGCTACTACCACTATGCTCCATTTTCTTTCACAAATGTGCTCCATTGGTATGCACTGGGACTGGCTATTGAGACACAGCTGTGATAAACTTACAAAACATGAATGACTTGAGGATCAAACATTTATACAGTGTAGATGAAGAACAAAAGAAATGGGAGGTGGTAAGGAGACCAGAGTCAGACCACTCTCTTCTTGTTCCTTTGTCTTTCTCTAAAGTACCGAAAGGGTAGCTGGACCCTAAAATGTTTTGTAAAATCATACTAAGAGATTATCCATGAACTCACAATAACTGATCCCCAAAGAGCCCTGTTGACATGTAACAATACTGTCAGTCACCTCTGACTTCCTGTCACACTTACCTCAACAACCAATCTAAGCCATTTCCACGAGTGTGAAATCAATGTTCCATGGAGACAAACACTGTTAGCTGAACTACTTCAACATTTTTGTCTCTCTACCTCAAAACTTTTCTACAGTCACACACTCCTTTCCATAGAAAATCTCTTTTAGAGCTGGGCATGTTAGTGCATGCCTGTAATTGACATGGGGGAATAGATATAACTCCCAAACCTGCTAGATATCCAAAGCATGAGTTCATGTTCTCTAAAATCAAAGAATGAATTCTAGGAACAACAATTTATTGAGAGAAAGATAGCTTCTGTCTAAGAGAAAGAGAAGGGGGATCAGAAAGTGGGTAGCTTGCCCACTTCACTTTTCAAAAGTGTTTTACACACCACAGCCATGAGGTGAGGTGGGTACACAGTGGAACAAAACTATAAGACCCAGTGGAAAATTACAAGGTGGGCATGAGATGGGACAAAACCATGATCAACCAATAAGATTACAAGTACAGTCACCAAGGTAATATTGATTAAATGGGGATCCAATGGGAAAACAAGTCACATACAAGGAATTTCCAGAAAGGGAATGGGTTAGGGAGATTGATGTCTATTTGGAATACCAATGGCTGCTATTCATCTCTAGGGGAAGTAGTACCTCTTTTCTTGTCATAATCCTAACCAGTGATGTGCCTCAAGTGTTTTTTTATGCTGAAGGACCAGCTTCGTCTAACTGCCTTATAATATTTTCTAACTAACTTAGCTATCTGCAGTATAACCTCAGCACTCAGGAGAATGAGGCAGGAGAATGTCACAAATTCAAGGCCAGCCTGTGCTACACAGTGAGATCCTGTCTTAAGAATAACAACAACAACAAAACTCTTTTATTATTTTCACATAATCTTTTCCTTCCCTCCTGTCTCAAATAAAGGTGATCATATCTTGTCAGGTTTCTCAGCCACCATTTTTATTATTAATGTATTCCCATCCCTCCCTTTCATAATTATTGTTGTTTTTACTCCTCCTCAGACTCCAATCTCTTCTTCTTTACTTTTTCTTAATCTATAAACACATTTCATTTAGTTTTTAAAATGCATACTTTTTATTTTATATAAAATTTAAAATATATATTTACATTTACATAGAAAATGTATAAATAAATTCAAGTTAACGTGTTATTTCCTTCAACAAACACCATGTTTCACCTTCCTCTCTCTGCCGAAAGTCTAAAAATAGAAGTAGTCTAAATTTAATGCTTCTGGTTGCTCACTCCTACTTATGCCTTTAAGCCCTTATAAATTGACTTATGTCCCCCATACTTCACTGAGAATCATTCTTGAATTTTTACAGTGGCCAGTAAATCCAGGGCCTCATCATTTTCCTTGACTGCTTCTAAAAATCCGAATTAGGCAAGGTCCTCTGGTTAGTCATTTGTACTCTTGAGTTGCAGCACTTATTTTTTCAGTTTTCTAAACCAGAAATCTGGTATCTCTTATTTCTGTAGTTCTTGAATCACCAACATCTGTTTATCCCATGGTCACTGTGGCTCTTAAAATCTTTCATTTGTAAGGACACTACAGCTATTCATTCTCATCAGTGCTCACCTAGATTATTGCTACAGCCTCCAAATTTCACTGCTACTTCTTATCTTGGTCTCTAGTAATTCATTACTTTAAAGGCTGCTGTAATGATCATTGGATTATACATAGTATTCTCTCATATTCCCCCATTAAATCTATCACAGATGATCCCATAGGCTCTGGAAACTCTTGAACACAGCATATCAGGAACTTTATGTTCAGGTCTGTGATGCCTAGTTCAGCTCATTTATACTCTCTCTTGCCCACTTTTCTACAATTCTCTGAAAAGGCCTTATTCACTTAAATCTCCAACCCTTCACACTGTTTTCTCTGACTTCACTGCTCAAGATCTTTCAACTCAATTGTTCATATCTGCCTATAAGAGTCACCTCAGTTGTTCCATCAAATTTGACTTCCATCCCTCTATCCCAAAGTTGGGAAGCAAAGGTGTTAGCCCTACCTATGCCCATGGATCTCCCTGGATACCTCCATCTGGGTTATGACCACCTGAATTCTAACCACTGTACAGGCTAGCAGTCAACAGCATGATTTATTGATAACAATTACCAAAAGTAAATTTAAAAGAGATTTAAAGAGAATGACAGTTTTGAAATCATGGTCTGTAATTGACAGTAGATGCAAACTTAAGAGTTCCATCTATTAAAGCCAAGTTCTTACAAGCAGAAAATGAAGAATGAAATTACTCAGACTCATCTCTAGGACTACCATCATAAGGGAAGCAAAAAGGACTAGTGGATTTGATCTAAAAATCTAGACTCTTCTGTGAACTGAGTATGTATTTCCATGTGAATGACTTCAATCTATGATTTTGTATTATTACACTTTATGCAAATTGACAAAGTACTGAGGCTCTTGCAGTAGAATTTTTTGCAAAAAAGGCAACTGATTCATAGGCTTTTCTGAACAAAAAAAAAAAGGCAGTATTGTATATATGCATACTTGCTGAACAAGCACATGTTGAATTTTTTTCTTCCTGTATACAAGAATGCAGAGACACCAAAAAAAAAAAGGTATTGTATATATGCATACTTGCTGAACAAGCACATGTTGAATTTTTTTCTTCCTGTATACAAGAATGCAGAGACACCACCTGGAAGTGATCCTCTAGGTTTTTATTGCACCTAATTAAATATTTCTTGCTACATAATAATGAGTATATAAAAAAGGACAAAAATGCTTAGTGTATGCTTGATTTCAAGTAGAACTTGACTCCAAAAAAACCCACAAATTTTCTCAGCATATTATGTACTGGAGGCAATGAGAAAATTGAAAATGACCTTGAACTTTCAAACCTAGATCATCATGAGAAGGATGTGGGAACAAACAGAAACACTGGAGGAAGAGATTTCAGGAATAAGCTTTGACTGCAGCAGTATTATATTTGTGATGTCAATAAGATGTGTAGATGAAGATATCAGAGATATATATTTAGGTAGCATTTGTTAAGAGATGATATGTAAAGAGTTCTGGACATGGATGAGCCTGATAAAAATAAAAATATAGAGGATGATAAATTTTTCAATATTGAACATATGTATATGTATATGTTCCATGGAAATTTTTATTGTTTAAAACTATTAAAAGGCATAAGTGGGGCATAGTGCTATATGCCTGTAATCTCAGCACTTAGGAGACTGAGACAGGAGGATTGCTAGGAATTAGAGGTCACCTGGCTTCATAGTGAGTTCAAGTCCAGCCTGAACTGTGAAGCAAGACTCTATCTCAAAAAAGTGAAATGAAACAAAACAAAAATTTTCTCAAAAACATGAATTCTGGTAGTAATAAAAAACTTAACCCAAAATATCCATAAACAGAAGGGACTCCCATATTAGAAAAGTTAGGTTTCAAAATCCTCAAGTGTGAAGATGACAAAAACTGAGGAAAACTAGGAATAAGAAACCAAAACCACAACTGGTTATATGAAAGTAATTTATAAATACACAAATATGACACTATTTATTTAAATAAGTTAATACAGACAGCACATGGAATAAAAGATTGTACTAAAGACATTTTATCCATAATCAAACAAAAAATTCATATTTCTATTCATCCCCTGGGAAGCTTAGAAAATGGAAACTAAGTATAGTCCTCAATTGCCACTTATTGAAGTCTCCATATCTAAAGATTGTTCTAAATATACACTTATGTCAATGAAATATCAGCATTATATTTTTCAAGTCTAATGTGTTAAGTAAGGAAAGAATTCATCAGTTAAGATACTTATGGCTGCAAATAAAAGAAAACCCAAATCACAAAGACTTAATCAATACAATTCATTATGCCTGATAAAAAAAAGAAATTCTGATACATCCTAAATTTAATTAAAGGGTTGAAGGATGAGTGGAATAAAGAGATAAGAATTTAATCAGTTAATTGTTGTGTATGAAATCAATAAAAGATTATTTACATTTGCTTAACTCCTACTATGATCAAGCACTCAGTACTACTATACCCTATTTACATATAAATTTTTTGGTCTATTAAACCCAACCAATCTCAAGTCAACAATTACTTCTTCTGGACTGACCTCCTATCCCAAAACTTTCTCCACTTCAATTATCCTTCTCCCCTTGTCTATAGCCAACTTAGGTACAATGCAAATGACTACAGCTTTCCTTTACCTAATTTTTGTTATGACACACTCTTAGCTCTAGGATTTGTGTGTACTTTTCCAGCTGCTTCCTTGTTTTATTGATGGAAGTTGCACAAATTCATCCCATGATTTGGTCCTTTCTGTGTAATTCAATAAACCCTGTATTTCAGAGACATTTTGGTCTCAGGAGTTTTCTCTTTTTTTATTATTTTTATTAATACATGCTTGCAGTACTTAATTGCATTCATCATGAGAAGTTGGTACATGTACATAATGCATCTTAATTCTTTTTACTTCCCTCCCTCCATCTCTTTGTCCCCTTCATTTGCAAAAGATCTACCTCCTTCTCATATTATCTTTTATTTTGCTCCATAAATTATTTATACTTTGGGTTTCTCATATAAGAGAAACCATGAAATACTTAAGCTTATGTGTGTGATTTACTTCACACAATATTATGGTCTCAAAATGCACACAATGTTCTACAAATGGCTCACATGGAGCCTTCTTTATAGCAAAGTAGCACTCCATTTTGTGTAAACATCACATTTTCTTTAACAGTTCATCTGTTGGACAATAAGCAGCTTCCAAGATTTAGCTATCGTGACTTGTGTTACTACAAACATGGGTATAAATGTATCACTGTAATATGATGTGGCATCACATAAATGATACACATTGGTGAGACAGTTGGAGGCAATTATGGTAAAACAATGGAGGGACCAAAGACTGGGACAATAAAATTAATCCCAACTTGGCAAACTACTATTCTTTGTAGCATGGTACGACTCAATAAACCTGTTATGAAAAACCTAACAAAAGTATAAAAGCAGAATATTGTCATTAAATGAGAAATTGTTGCCAAAGAAAGGCCTAAATATGCCCACTAACTTTACTTGTTCTTAGTCAATTTAAAAATCACTACTTTTAAGGGCTTTACATCTGGAAAGCACATTATCAGTTTCCTACTAGCTTTGCTGGAGATAACACCTCTGAGGTGTGCATTGTAACAGTTGCCTAGGTTACTTCTTGTGGACCTGAGAGCTGCTTTTGCTAACACTGACTTTTTACGTGAGCCCTCAGAATTCTAGTAGGTAATTAACATGAGATAAAAGTCTTGGCATCTCAGTCTTCATATTGTGTCTCTCTGTTTTGCTCTTTTAACTCTTGGGGAGATTCTGCTCAGCTGTGTACATACACATGCTGAACATTTAAAATTTATTTTATCCAAGACTATAATACAAGGATAATTTTACCCACTGGAGCTGGTATATATTTTCATTTTCTTTATCTTTCCCCTCTTTTCTGTCCCCTTGCCTCATACTTCTTTAGAAGCGGCAAATACCCAAGCACCTGAAGTCCTTTGGCCTTCTCATAGGGCCTAATCTACAAGACCAGGATGTTTTATGCAAGATGATGATACCAGATACATGAAGATTCAACAGCCTGTTGGACAAGTTGGCCACAAACAGCAGGTGGTCCAAGTCTATCACAAGAAGAAACATCTTGTGGAACCAGCTTGGTCACCCTCTTGGCCAATTACTGACTCCCTTCAGCCAAAGATCCAATTTAGCAGAGGCCCCTGTCCACCACCTGACCCTCATTAGAGCTCTGCCTATGCGAGAATATGTGTGCTGTCAGTGTTTGGCCTTGTTTCATTACTACTGTTACTGGGTCAAAAGATCCCATCATTGGGTTTCACCAAGGGTCCAGAGTTGGTAAATTGTTGAATCCTTTCTTTCTCCACTCTACCATCTTCAGAGACTTTCCTTTATCCTCAGTCAACTAGAGGCAAGATAGCCAGCACATTTCTGGAAGAAGAAAAGCCAATTTCTTCCTCAGGGTTTCTTTTTATAGTAGGAAATGTGTATGAAAAAAATGTTCCCTTTTATACCTCACTGTCAAAAATGAATCACACACCTATTCCTAAAGCAAGGAGAATAATAATACCACAAAAGTCTGTGCTTAATGAAAAATTACCATTCTATTAAACTTTAACTTGGGGATTAAAATCAAAGATCTAAATTTTGAATTTTGATTTTTTCCATTGTAGCATCATGTAGTACAATAGTCTCCTGTGATGCAGGGCTGCAACAGTAAGCCTCAGCTTCCAGTCAGCCACACAATCTTGAGAAGTCAAGACAAAATGAGGGATATTCTACAGTGTGCATGATGCTACACTTTCTTAGTCACTTCCCTCTTTGCTGCGCAAAATATCCCATACCCACAATTTAAAGGAGAGGATTATTTTGGCACATGATTCTGAAATTCCAGTCCTTGTACAGTCAGCAGTCTCTAGGCAGAAGCAACATGGTGGAAGGCGCTGGCAGAAGAAAACTATTCATATCATAGCATTCAGGAAGCAGAGAGTCAGGGAAGGAGCCAAGAACAAAAACATAGCATTCCAGGCCATGCCTCTACTGATGCACAATCCATTCACCTTTCAAAAGGTCTGACTATGAGTATGTGAGGCTCTCAGAGGGCATTGAGATATAAGCCATAACATAAGCTATGATGTTCAATAACTTTATGAAGCTATAATTCCCTTGTAAACCAAGGAGCAATGGCCTTTGTCCTTTCTTATAGAAACATATACAAGTGGAATAATGTCTTGCCACATTAACACTCACCAACATAAATTTTTTTCTTTCACATAATTCAGATAGGACATTTGTTCTTCAACACTTGATTTTCTGTCCTTATTAAGACCTTTTTTTCATACAAAGCTTGACTTCTCTTTGGCATATCTGAACTGCCAACATCATTTTTACTGTGGTTTGTGGCTAATACAAAGTCAAATAAGGGCTACTTGAAAACAAGCCCTGTGATACCATGACAATTAATTTGATAAACAAGACAACTACTAAGTGGCTAACAGGCCGATAGCAAATACGGCAGGGGTTGATGAAGGGATGATTCATGTCCTAGGTGAGACTGAGTAAGGACAATGTGAGAAGCCATGCCAATAAAGTGGTACAAAATTTCTAACTAATGAATTTTTTTTCTTGGAATTTTTGAAGTACTTTCAGAGTACAGTTGACCAGGGATAATGGAGAAACTACCATATTTACTAATGTTTATTGAATATTTTGTGCCATTCTCTGTACTAATCATTCTGCCTAACATTATGGCTATGTTAAAATGAGCCAAATTCTTAGACTTTCATTCAAATACCTCCAGTGATACCATGTTACTACAGTCACACATAGAAATCTTGATTCCTTCCCTTCTGATACTAGTCTTACATGCAGAAATCACAGTGACCTCCACAAAAGTGATGTCAAGGAAGTTCAAAAAAGAGCTCTTCCCCTCTGCAAAAACTCTTTAAACATTTTCTTATTTTCTTTTTTGCAGGCTTTCTATATATGAGAAATGTTCTGCTTTTTTTATGTTTCAACCAAAAGCTTTCACTCTCTTACCATCAGGTTGTTTGTTAGGTTGGGCTAATTTATGTGGACTGGCAAATCCTTAAAATAGTTTCTCTGGTGTGAGAAAGTTAAAGTGTAAAGAAGGATCAAAATATATAACAGATAATGTGAAATAGGAAGAAAAGGTCCAAGGAAAAGGGAAGTGAGAGGGATAGGGGAAAGGAAAAAGAGAGAGGAATAAATATGAGAAAAAAAATGGAAATGAAGTCTTTGTAAATAAGGAGCAGTGGAGGAGTTGAAGGGAGGGCAGGGAAATGCAGAAAAAAATAAGAGCCAAGATATATCATATCATGTAAATGATGAATGAATGTCATCATATTGTATACCTAAAATGTACCAATAAACAATGAATACAAAATATTTTTTGCCAAAACCTCACTCAAATCATGACATTGATAGAGATGAGCCCTTCTGGTCAGTGGGCGCCATGAGGCACGCCTTTGCAAAAAGGAAGAGAGAGCAGAGACAGCAGAACTGTGAAAGCCAGAATCTAAGCCTATGTTTATTGGCACTCTCCTGCAATTGGAAAGAGAACATCCCAAATATTTTCATATAGCTCTTGCTTGCAATTAAAAACATCAAACACTTCTGTAACTCCATTAATTAGAGTTGGCAGGTTTCTCTTTCTCCTAAAATGTTAAAATCATAGAATCCCTGAGATCATCAGGAAAACACAATACACAAAAGTAACATGATAAATGTTCTTTATCTCCAAAATAAACATATTGCATGGAAACCATTCTAAGTGGGAAAACAGACATGCGGCCTCCAAGCATCCCAAGCATCTCATTGAGGTTAAACACTAATAGATTATATATTATTATGAAAAGATACCAGTAATTCTAAGGAAATTCATAATTAAGCAGCATAATTTAACAAAATTCTGCTAAATGCTGTCTTTTCTTCATACAATGGAAATCTATGAAACTATTAAAAAAGGGCAAGGAAGGCCTGTATGTCTTTGATGTGGGAATGTCTTTAAATACATGGTTTAATAGACAATGTATACATTAATTCACTTTTATTTTGAAAAGGAAAGGTTAAAGGTATTTTGTATGTATCATTTCTTTATATATGCATAAAATAATTATGAAAACTAAAAAGCAGCAATGGGTAGAAGACACAATAGAAAAAGGGCAGAAAATGAACAAGAAAGAAAAACCAACATTTTACCATACAACTTGCTATAATTTGTTAGGGTTTGCACCATGTAAATGTACTACTCATTCAAAAAAAATAACTAAAACATTTTCACTCCAGTTTTTACACACACACACACACACACACACACACACACACACAAAAGTAAATGTACTTTTCCTTATTCCTACCATGAAGAATTAAAAACTCTGGAAATTGTTTGTAAAATAAATATGAGAAGGGTCTTGGGGACAGAAAGAAGACAGAGCATTCAGAATGGAGACCATTCTGAGGAGCCCAGCTTCTACACCCACCAGGTAAAAACAAGACATATCTCCTGATCCTTACTGGAGTGGTGCCCAAGGAGGCATAGTAGAAAGTCAAGACTTCCACAATATATCAGTGTAAGAAGGCTAAATTCCTCCTCATCTCCTCCATCATATCTCGCACATCCATCCCGTCAGTGGAAGACTGTAGAGTAATAGTGAGGTCCCTCATTTCTCCTAGCCAGATGGAACCACAGTGACCTACTAGTAGGTTTGTACTACCACACCCACCAAGCACTTAGAAGAAGCCCTTCTGTCAGTGGTTCCACTGCCTTCCTCTAAAGCACAAGGACAAAAAACAAAACAAAACAAAACAAAAAAAAACAAGAAGCCCCCTTGACCTAGGTTTCAGCAAGTTCAAAATACCTATCCCCACCAGCCATAATGAGGTGATATCTCTCTCCTCCTACCAAAAGGGTATCAAAGAGTCCTGCTAGCTGGTCATGGTAATCTGTAAGCTCAGCACTTGGGAGGCTGAGACAGGAGAATTGCCCACAAGCTCAAAGCCAGCCTGAGTTACATAATGAGTTCAAAGCCACCCTGAAATAATAAGACCATGTCAAAAAAGAAAAAAATAAAACAAAAAGCCCTGCTAAATACAAGACATAAAATAGAATACAGATTATACCACCACCACCACCCCCTTGCAGGCCTCCAAGGACCTAAGCCATGGGGAGTCAAGCTGCACGGGTGGCCATTAGTACTGCATGCCTCACCCCTCACCCCCAGCCTCTGGGAAGCTGAGCCCTGCTGGAGCCTGCAGCACCACCCTGGGCCTCCCTCCCCATCCCTGCCTCTAGCCACTGGACTGCAGAGGTACCTGGATCCACACCACAGAGGAACAAGAGTTAATAAGGGCCATTTTTCTGAGCTCTAGAAGACAGAGCAGAAAGGAAAAACAGAGAGAGGGTCTTTCTGAAGCTCCTTGATGAAAATTGAAGCCCACTGGAAAAGTAAAGAAAATCTCTGCAAGAAAGACACACCAGTTGCTAAGTTGGAGGGATCAACACCTCACATCAGAACCTGGACTATCTTCAGAGGAAGAGCAGCTGGAACCTTCAGTAGAACCTTGCAGAGTTAATCCAGAAAGAGGTCAAAGAGATCAACTTGGGCTTTGCAGCCAGAAATCAGTCTGAATCTGAGTGGATTAATGTTGGTTTGCTGGGACTAATTGACTAAGATCTGCACCCTGCTGCCCATGTTTTCTATTGTGACAGCAGATACATACCCTGGAAGATATTCTTTTTAATTTTTTTTCTATTTTTAATTTTTATTCTTTTCAATTTTATTATCTCTCTCTATCTCTCTCTCTCCCCTCCCCTTCTTCTTCATCTCTCTTCCTTTTTGTTCCTGTTCTTCTCCTACTTCAGGTTTATTTTTTCTTTGTTTTTCATTTCTTCTCTCTTTTTCCTTCTCTCAATTGTCATTAGTTTTATAGGAAAAGGAATATAGTTTCTAGCTTCCCTATTCTATTAGTTTTTTTCTGTTCTTTTCTTTGTTCTTTTATTCTGACTTTTCCTTTTGTCTTCAACAGATTCCCAGAGTTTTCATGATCTTCCTGTATCTTCTGGCCCCACTTCTAGGCTTTCCCTATCCCTCCCTCCCCAATTCCTCCTGAGTTCCCATCTTGAAGGATAAAGTTGCTATATTGAAGAGTTTATTCACTATAAACATATTTTGGGTTGGTCCTCGATTTTGATTTAATTAACACCATTAAAGATGATAGATTAATAGCTACCACAAATTGTCATTCTCTAAGCTGTGTTTGATTCTATTGTTGTTGCTGAATGTATCACTTGGGCTAAGGTTCTGTGATTAATCTAATCAGTTGTCCTACCAGGTATACTGAAAATGAGATTGCCTAAGAGTCATTAGAGACTCAAAACCAGAAGACCAGCTATATCGGGAAGAAATTTCTGAGAAGCAATCATTTCATAAGGGTGCTAAATACAAGCAACAAAGGTACTTACAATAATCAATATTGAAGTATCACCCCAGGAATTAAACCACAAACAGAAGCAACAAGAAAAATAGAAATGAGAAGACACCTAAGCAAGGCACAAACCCAGACTTCCAGATCACAAAAGGCAAATTCTGGTTAAAACAAGGTAGAAAAATCTGATAGTCAACAACCTGGATACCCTGCACTGATAGCACAAGAAGTAACAAAACAGATGAACAAGGTTCTAGAAAAATTCAAAACAAAAATGATTTCTTAGATAATTTCTACAGAGATGGTGAGCAGAATGAAAGACATGATTAGAGACACTAGAAAAAAAAAGATTAAAAAATGCATGAGCTCAGGAAACATGATGGAAGCCATGAATGCCCAGCATAGGAAAGAAATGGAATCCATGAAACATGCAAACAGATACCCAGGAGATCAAAAACTCTATTGAAAGTATTTGCAGCAGAATGAGCCAATCTGAAGATAGAATATCTGATATAGAGGACAGGGTGGTGGCCAGTGACCATGAAAAAAGAAATCTCTTAAAAATAGTAAGGTGCCACTATTACCACTCCTCTTCTATATAGTTCTAAAAATGCTAACCATAGCAATTAGACAAGAGAAAGAAATTAAAGCAATACAGATAGGAAAGGAAGAAGTTAAACTGTCATTATTTGCTGATATGATACTCCACATTGAAGACCCAAAAAACTCCACCAAAAAACTTCTAGACTTAATTGACACTTTTAGCAGAGTAGCAGAATACAAGGTCAGCACCCAAAAATCAACAGCCTTCTTGTACACAAATAACAGTCACACTGAGAGAGAAATTAGGGAATCAATTCCTTTCATAATAGCATCAGAAAAAATGAAGTATCTAGGAATCAACCTAACAAAAGAAGTAAAAGACCTCTACACTGAAAACTACAGCACTCTGAAAAAAGAAATCGAAGAGGATATAAGAAGATGGAAAAGGATTCCTTGCTCCCCAAAACCCCGCCAACATTTATTATTGTGTGATTTCTTGATAGCACCCATTCTTTGTGGGGTGAGGTGGAATCTCAGTGTTGTTTTCATCTGCATCTCTCCAATGACCAGTGATGTGGAACATTTTTTCAAATATTTTCTTGCTGCTTTTACTTCTTTGTCTGAGAAATGTCTGTTCATTTCGGATGCCCATTTTTGAATTGGGTCTTTATATTTGGGGGGACTGATTGTTTTGAGTTCTTTATATATCCTTGATAATAGTCCTTTGTCTGAGGAACAGCTGGTAAAAATTTTTTCCCACATTGTAGATTGTCTCTTAGTTCTGCTGATGGTTTCTTTTGAAGTACAGAAGCTTTTTAGTAAGATGAGATCCCAGTTGTTGATTCTATCTGCTAGTTCCCGTGCTACTGAGGATTTGTTCATAAAGTCTTTTCCTATACCAATGTCTTCCAGAGTTCTGCCTAACTTACCTTCCAGCAAGTTTAATGTTTCTGTTTTAATATTTAGATCTTTAATCCATTTGGATTTTAATTTAGTGCATGG
>NW_022900928.1:50194507-50198062 GCF_012274545.1 Fukomys damarensis
AGATCCCAACAATGAATGTAACTGTACTGTATCCCTAAAATGTACCAATAAACTCAATTAAAGCTGAAAAAAAAAAAAGAAAATGGAAAGATATCCCCTGCTCCTGGGTTGGAAGAATCAACATAATGAAAATG
Organism: Fukomys damarensis; assembly: GCF_012274545.1. Taxonomy (NCBI): domain Eukaryota; kingdom Metazoa; phylum Chordata; class Mammalia; order Rodentia; family Bathyergidae; genus Fukomys; species Fukomys damarensis. The sequence goes on from NW_022900928.1 coordinate 50,194,642, forward strand.
GCCATACTACCAAAACTGCTATAAAGATTCAATGCAATGTCAATTGAAATTCTAACACTACATTTCACAGAACTAGAGAGAAGAATCCAAAAATTCATTTGGAACCAGAAGAGACCTAGAATAGCAAAGCCATCACAGGCAACAGACGTATGGCAGTGGATATAACAATTCCCAATTTGAAACTACACTACAAAGCCACTGTGATAAAAACAGCATGCTACTGGCAAAGAAATAGGCCTGAGGATCAATGGAACAGACTGGAAGACACAAAAACAAATGCAGATGTACTCAGCTACCTCATCTTCGACAAAGGAGCTCACCATCCTCAGTGGAGGAAAGATAGCCTCTTTAATAAATGGTGTTGGAAAAACTGGATATCAACCTGTCACAGATTAAAATTAGACCCTTATCTTTCGCCATGCACTAAATTAAAATCCAAGTGAATGAAACATCTAAATATTAAAACAGAAAGAGTAAACTTGCTGGAAGATAAGTGAGGCAGAACTCTGGAAGACATGGGCATAGGAAAAGACTTTTTGAACAAAATCTCAGTAGCATGGGAACTAGCAGAAAGAATCAACAAGTGGGATCTCATCTTATTAAAAAGTATCTGCACTGCAAAAGAAACCATCAACAGAACTAGGAGACAACCTACAATGTGGGAAAAAATTTTTACCAGCTACTCCTCAGACAAAGGACTATTATCTAGAATATATAAAGAACTCAAAACAACCAGCCCCCAAATATAAAGACCCAATTCAAAAATGGACATCTGAAATGAACAGACATTTCACAGACAAAGAAGTAAAAGCAGCAAGTAAATATATGAAAAAATGTTCCACATCACTGGTCATTCGAGAGATGCAGATGAAAACAACAATGAGATTCCACCTCACCCCACAAAGAATGGCTGCTATCAAGAAATCACACAAGAACAAATGTTGGTGGGGTTGTGGGAAGAAAGAAACCCTTCTCCATTGTTGGTGGGAGTGCAGACTGGTGCAACCACTATGGCAATCAATATGGAGGTACCTCAAAGAGCTGGGACTAGAGGTTCCATTTGACCCAGCCATCCCTCTGCTGGGTATCTTTCCAAAAGAATTAAAAGAATCATATCACAGTGACATATGCACACCTGTGTTTATAGCAGCACAGTTAGTAATAGCTAAAACTTGGAAACAGCCCATTTTCCCATCAGCTGGAAACTGGATAAAGAAGATGTGGTTTTCTATAAAATGGAATACTACTCAGCCATAAAGAATGAGAAATTAGATTCATTCATAGGAAAATGGATACATTTTGAGGATATACTCCTAAGTGAAATACATAAGTCACACATGTTTAAATACCAAATAGTTTCTCTGGCGTGAAAAACTATAATAGTACATAAGATCCTAATGGTATAATGACAATGTGAAATAAGAAGAGAAGGGCTAAAGGTGTAGGGAAATTGGGAAGGGTAGGGCAAAGAAAATAAGGGAAAAGAAAAAATGAGAACATGAAAAAATTGAAATAAAGTATCTGTAAACAGGGAAGAGAGGAGGGGGTGAAGGGAGGTACAGGAATAAGGGGAAAAAATGAGAACCAAGACCAGTCATGCAAAGGTACAACATCCCAGTAATGAATGTAACTGTACTGTATACCTAAAATGTGCCAATAAATTCAATAAAAATATAGTAAGGGCCCATGAGAAATAGATCCAGCAGCTCCAAGATGATGCAAAAAAGAATAGCATAAGACTGATAGGAGTCCATGAAAAGCAGGAGAAAGTACAAACAACATTTAAAAAAAAAACTGTTCACAGAATTGATGACAGAAAAGTTCCCCAAAAGACCAGAAGTATTTGTCACACAGATAAATGAGGCATATAGGGCTCCAACAAGGCATGATTAAAAAAAAAAACCAGTACATCTACATATATAATAGTCAGGATCCGAGAAACCCAATAGAAGAACAAAATTCTATAAGCAGTTAGAGAAAAGAAATAAATCACATACAAAGGAAAGCCCATCAGAACCCCAGAAGACTTTTCAACAAAAAAACACTCAAGTCAAGGAGAGCCTAGGTTGGGGTATTTCAAGCCCTACAACAAAACATCCTCCGACCTAGATTGATGTGTCCTGTAAAATTATATTTCAAAATTAATGGGGAAATAAGATACCTACACAACACAGAACACATGAGAAACTTCATGAATACCAAACCAACACTCCAAGCAATTCTAAACAGTAGCCTAGAAAAAGACAATGAAGGTCATAACTCCATGAGGCCCAATAGAGCAAAGCCATAAAGCAAGGCAAGAAATTAAAGGAAAATGGAGAATAAAAAATAAAAGAACCAACAATAGGAAAACAAAATGACAAGGATCATTCAATACGTATCAGTTATAACCATCAATGTTAAGGCCTCAATTTACCAATCAAAAGAAATTGACTGGCAGAATGCATTAAGAAGCAAAATCCAACAATATGTTGTATACAAGAAACACACCTACTTGAAAAAACATACTCATGGAATGAAAGTAAAAGGATGGAAAACAATTCTCCATGTGACAGGAACCCAGTAAAAAGCAAGGGTAGCTATCTTATTTGCAGAAAGTATATTTCAAACCAAAACTAATTAAGAGAGACAAAGAAGGTCACTACATCCTTGTAAAGGGAACAATCCAGACAAAGGGATGATGATCATAAATATACATGCAACAAATATTAATGCCCCCAACTATATAAAACAAACAGTAAGGGACACAAAACACAAATAAGCACTAACACAATTTTAGTAGGGGATCTCAATACCCTAGTGTCACAAATAGACAGACCATCTAAATAAAAAAATCAACAATGAAATACTAGAACTGAGGCAAGGCTTTCAACAAATGGACTTAGCAGACATCTATAAAGTTCCACCCAACAAAATCAGAATATATGTTCTTTTTGGCTACACATGCATCATTCTCCAAAATAGACCATATGCTATCTCATAGAAAGTGTCTAAGTAAATTAAAAGGAATTGAAGTTATCCTCTGTATATTATCAAGCCATAGTGAAATTAAAATCAACAGCATAAGAAACTTCACAAACTCTGCAAACACATGGAAATTCAATAACACTCTTCAGAACAACCAATGGATCACAGAATTAATTAACAAAGAAATTAGACAGTTTCTACTATTAAATGCCAATGCCAATACAACATACAAGAATCTATGGAAGCTGCCTGTCTGCGATCACCCGGCGGCGTGCGCGTGAGCTCCCGGCCTGCGCGGGAGCTCCCGAGCATAAGAAATCACAAACTCTGCAAACACATGGAAATTCAATAACACTCTTCAGAACAACCAATGGATCACAGAATTAATTAACAAAGAAATTAGACAGTTTCTACTATTAAATGCCAATGCCAATACAACATACAAGAAAATCTA
>NW_022900928.1:50203160-50217983 GCF_012274545.1 Fukomys damarensis
AAAAAAAAAAAAAAAAAAAAAAAAAAAAGAATCTATGGAACCAATGAAAGCAGTTCTAGGAGAGAAATTCATAGAAGTGAATGTCAATAATAGGAAAACAGAGCAAGCTCAAATAAACAACCCAATGCTGAATCTCAAACTTTTAGAAAAAGAAGAGCAAGACAAACCCAAAGCTCCTACAAGGGAGGAAATTACAAAGGTCTGAGCAGAAATCAATGCAATGGAGATTAAGAGAATGATACAAAACATCAATGAGTCAAAGACTTGGTTCTTAAATGAGGACTGAAAGGTACAATAGATAATATGAAAGTAGAAGAAAAGGGGCAAAGAGGAAGGAGGAATGGGAGGGATAGGGGAAAGGAAGGAAGGGAATGGAGTTAATAGGAGAACATGCAAAAATGGAAACAGTTATACATAGGGAGGATTGGAGGGGTTGAAGGGATTGCAGGGGAGTGGGGGAAAAATAAGAACCAAAATAGATTATGTAAAGGTGCAACTTTCCAATGATGAATGTCATATTGTATATAAAATGCACCAATAAAATGTACCTATAAATGTACCTAAAATGTACCTATAAAATTAATTAAATTTTAAAGAGTTGGTTCTTTGATAGAATAAATAAAATTGACAAAACGCTAACAAACTTTATCAAAAACTTGAAAGAAAAAGCTCAGATCCATGCAATATGGAATGAAAAATCTAGTCACAACAGATCCAGCAGAAATCCAGATTATTAATACCTATTTCAAGAACCTGTACTCTGACAAAATGGAAAACACAGAAGAAATGGAGATTCCTAGATGTATATAAATTACCAAATTTGAATGAACAAGATATAAAAATTCTAAACAGCCTAATTGAAAACATAATTAAAAATTTATCAACAGAGAAAAACACAGAACCTGATGTGTTCACTGCTGAATTCTTCAAGACATTTAGGGCTGGACATTTAGCTCAGAGGTTTGGTGGCCTGCCTTGCAAGTGCAAAGACCCAAGTTCAATCCCCGGTACAAAAAAAACACAGACATTTAGAGAAATATTGCCATTTCTCTTTAAACTCTTCAGTGAAATTGAAAAGGAAGCAATACTTTCAAATGCACTCCTGGAAGCAAGTGTAACTTTTATTTCAAAAGCACAGAAAGATCCAACCAAAAAGAAAGCTACAGACTCATCTCCCTAATGAGCGTAGACGCAAAAGTCCTCAATAAGATATTGGCAAACAGAATACAGAGGGTCATCAAGGAGATCCTACACCCCTGACAAAATCAGATTTATCCCAGGGAAGCAAGGAAGTTCAACATACATAAAAATCAATAAATGTAATATACTATATTAACAGAGCCAAGAACAAAAGCATATGATCATCTGAATAGATGCAGAAAAGGACCGGGGACTTAGCTCAGTGATTCCACCACCTGCCTCACAAGCACAAGGGCCCAAGTTCAATCCCCGGTACCAAAAGAATAAAAACATTAATAAATAAATAAATAAATAAAAGTTGAGTATCAAGAGATGCAGAAAAAAACATTCAACAAAATTCAACACCCATTCATGAGAGAAAAAAAATTTTTAGAGAAAATTGGAATAGATGGTCTTTATCTCAACCTGATAAAGGCTATCTATGAAAAACTGACAGCCAACAACATACTAAATGGTCAAAAACTGAAAACCTTCATGCTAAAATCAGGAGCAAGAGAAAGATGTCCACTATCACCACTCTTGTTCAATATAGTTCTGAAATATTAGCCACAGCAATTAGACAAGAGAAAAGAAATAAAAACAGAAAAGGAAGAAGTTAAACTGTCATTATTTGCAGATGGCATGATTCTTTACCCAGAAGACCCAAAAATCTCTGCCATAAGCTTTCTAGACTTATTTGACAGATTCAGTATAATAGCAGGATACAAGGTCAACACTCAAAAATCATTAACCTTCTTGTACACAAATAAAAGACTCACTGAGAGAAATTAGGGAAACAATTCCTTTCACAATAGCATCCAAAAAATGAAATATCTAGGACTCAGTCTAATGAAGGAAGCAAAAGACTTCTACATTGAGAACTACAACACTGAAAAAAAAGAGATCAAAGAGGATATAAGAAAATTGAAAGACATCCCTTGTTTCTGGGTGTGAAGAACCAAAATACTGAAAATGGCCATACTTCCAAAACTGCTATATAGATTCAATGCAATCCCAATTTAAATCCCAACAATATATTTTACAGAACAAGAGAAAATAATCCAAAAATTCATTTGAAAAAAGAAGAGGCCTAGAATAGCAAAAGCAATTCTAGGCAACACAGACACGATGGGAGTATCACAATCCCCAACTTGAAACTATACTACAAAGCTACTGTGATAACAACAGCATGTCTCTGGCAAAGAAACAGACCTGAGGTTCAGTGGAAAAGATTGGAAGATGCAGATACAACTTCAGACATACTCAGCTACCTCATCTTTGACAAAGGAACAAACCATCCTCACTAGAGAAGAGATAGACTCTTTAATAAACTGTATTGGAAAAACTGGATTTCAACCTGTCAAAGATTAAAACTAAACCTCTACACTTTCACCTGGCACTAAACAAAAATCCAAGTGGATTACAGATCTAAATATTAAAACAGAAACACTAAAATTGCTGGAAGATAAGTTAGGTAGAACTCTTGTAGACGTTGGCATAGGAAAATACTTTATGAACAAATCCTCAGCTGCATGGGAACTAGCACAAACAATCAAAAACTGGAATCTCATCTTACTTAAAAGCTTCTGAACTACAAGAGAAACCAACAAAAACCTGCATTGTGGAGGAAAATTTTATCAGCTTTTCCTCAGATTAAGGACTACTATCTACAATATATAAAGAACTAAAAAAAAGTCAGACCCTCTAAATATAAAGATCCAATTCAAAAATGGGCATGTGAAGTGAACAGACATTTCTCAGACAAAGAAGTAAAAGCAGAAAATAAACACATGAAAATACATTCAGCATCACTGGTCTTTCGAGTGATACAGATGAAAATATCACTGAGATTCCATCTCACCCCACAAAGAATGGCTGCTATCATGAACTCTACCAATAACAAAAGCTGGCAGGGCTGTGGAGATAAAGGAAGCCTTCTTCCTTGTTGGTGGGAGTGCAGACTGGTGCAACCACTTTGGAAATCAATATGGAGACAACTCAAAAAACTAGGATTAGAGTTCCCATTTCACCCAACTATTCCTCTGCTTGGTATCTTCCCAAAAGAATTAAAAGAAGCATACCAGCTGGGCATGGTGATGCACACCTGTAATCCCAGCACTCAGAAGGCTGAGGCAGGAGGATTGCTGTGAGTTTGAGACCAGGCCCAGGTCAGTCTCAACTACATAGTGAGACCCTATCTCAAAAAAAAAAAAAAACAATCATATCACAGTCGTATATGTGCACCCATGTTTATAGCAGGACAATTTGTAACAGCCAAAGTTTGGAAACAGCCAGTTTGCCCATCAACTGGAGACTGGATAAAGAAGATGTGATGGAGTACTACTCAGCTATAAATCATGAGAAACTAGAGACATTTATAGCTAAATGGACGCACATCAAGGCTATACCCTTAAGTGAAATAAATAGGAGACATGTGTAAATGCTGAATAGTTTCCTCTGTTATAAGAAACTAAAAGTGTAAATTAGGATCAAAATGTACAATTCATAATGTGAAATAGGAAGAAAAGTTCTAAATGGGGTAGGGGAAGTGGGAACAGTAGGGGAAAAGAAAGAAGGGAAAGAAAAAAATGAGAAAAGGAAAAAAGGGAAACAAAGTATTTGTAAAGTGGGAACAGGGAGGCTTTCAAGGGAGGGCAGGGGAATGGGGAAAAACTAAATACCAAGATACATCATGTAAAGGTACAAGTTCCCAATGATGAATGTAACTATATTGTATACCTAAAAAATACCAACAAACTTAATAAAAAAGAATACATATTATAAAACATAACACCCAAAAATGTCCTTGTTTCATTGACAATTACTTATAACATCAATATGAAGAAAGATCACAAACTGAGAAAAGACACTAACATCACAATGATGTGAATTTTAGAATTTTCTGACAAGGACAAAGCAGATATCATTAAAATGCTTCCATAAGCAATAATGAATGTGCTTGATATGTGAGAGAAGATAGGTCTCAACAAAAAAATCAGAAGTTATAGGAAATATATTTCAAAGGAATAAAATGAAAAATTTAAAGCTTCCAAACACAATACTGAAGTAATACACATGCATATAAAGTGAATGGGCTCAACGACAAAATGAAGAGGAAACAGCAATGACTGTAATAATAGAACAAAATAAAAATACCCAATCAAAGAAAAAGACATACAATGAGCTGAAAAAAAAAAATAAAAAGAATCTTAGGAATAGATGTGACCACAGCAAAAGATTCAGCATTGCAGTCACTGACTTCAAGAAGAGAAAAAGGGTAAAGATAATAAAATATTCAAAGGAATAATTAGAAATTTCCCCAAATTTGGCAAATGACATAACCCTACAGATTCCAGAAGCTGAATGAATCCCAAACACTGTTAAATAAATCTAAAGGAATCTATGAGATATATCAAAATCAAACTCCTGAAACTAAAGTTCAAAATCTCGAAAGCAGAAAGCAAGATATAAAACATAATCTAAAAGAGACAAACATATTCTGATAGCAGATTTCCCTTCTGGATCCCTGAGAGTCTAATGCCATAGAACAGCCCCCCCACACCATTTTTTTAGTTCTGAAGTTAAAGTACTATCAGCCTAGAATTATATATATATAATGCAACTGTCTTCTAAAAAAGAAAGAAAAGCACTGGGTATGTAGCTCACCAGTAGCAAACTTGGCAAGCTGTGTGAGGCATGAAGTTTGCTCCCTAGCACTATGAATAAAGGAGTAAATATTAGAGAAACCAAGATAGTTTAAGATTAAAGAAAAGCAAGATTTTGGCAACAGCATAGCTCTCTTAAGTGATTATCCTATTAATATTTCCTGGTTTTTTTTTTTTTTTTCTTTTGGTACTGGGGATCGAAGTTGGGTCCTTGTGCTTACGAGGCAGGCAGCAGAACTACTGAGCCAAATCCCCGGCCCCTTAAATGAGTATCCTAAAGAAATCCTCCGAACAGAAAGAAGAGCATAAAAGATTCTTAAGTTTGGGAATGTAGCTCTTTGGTAGAACACTTACCTAGGATGTACAACACCTTGGATTAAATTTCCCATCACCAAAAAAAAAAATCAAAAAAAAAAAAAAAAAAAAAAAAAAAAAAGAAAGAAAGAAAGAACACGTAAGGGGCAAAAATACAGAAAAATACAACTAGCTTTCATTCTCTTCTTGAGTTTTTAAAATTACATTTGACATTTAATACAAAAGTTATACTCTTGTGTAATAGGATTCTTGATGTGTTTAGACACACAATTGTATCAGACAATCATGTTAAAAGGGGGAAGGGATGAGCATAAAAGAAGATAAGTGCTCTGCACATCACTTGACTTAGCAAAATGTCAACAGTAGATGTAGCTAAGTTTTTTTTACATATAATATCATACTTAGTCCAAGAACTACAAAAAAATTCTATAATATGATACACTCAAAACACTGCCAATATATCACAATTGGATTTTGAAAAATGTTCAAGAAACCCACAAGAAGATAGGAAAAATAAATAGAAAAACTAAAAGAGAGCAAATAGAAAACATACAAAAAACAGCAGACTTAACATGAAACATATCCAAATTATACTAAACATAAGTAGTCTAGATACAACAATTAAGAAAAAGCTGGAATGTGCCGGTGATATAGCTCAGCGGTTCAGCGGCCTGCCTTGGAAGCGCAAGGACCTGAGTTCGATCCCCAGTACCAAAAAAAAAAAAGAAAGAAAGAAAAAGAAAAAGCTTGAGAGTACATAAAATAACAAGCTATTTATATGTTGTATACAAGATATTTACTTCATATATAATGATATACATAGGATAAAAGGAAAAGGATGACACTATGCCAACATTAATCAAAAGTAAAAAAAAATGGCTATATTAATATCAGATAAAGTAAAATAAATTTTACAGCAAAGCAAATTACCAGAATCAGAGATGGACATTCTATGATGATAAAAGAATCAACAATGAGATGTGGTAATCCTAATTATGCATATGAAAATGGCAGAACTATAAAATATGTGATGCAAAACCTGACAGAACTGAAAACAGAGATAGACAACTCACAATTATGGAGACTTCAACATGCCTCTTTCAATAGTGATAGAACAATTGGACCAAAATCAACAATATAGAACTCAAAAACACCATCAACTAACACAATATAAGAGATCATTACTGAACAACACACCCTGCAATAGCACTCATAGAACATTTGCCAAAGAATACCATATCTTTTTCCATAAAACAAATGTCCACAAATTTTTTAAAAATTAAAATCATATGGAGTATGGTCACTGCCTATAAAAGAATTAAATCAAAACCAATGATAAAGCCCACAGGAAAATCTCCAGAGGTATGCCTTAAAATAATAGGTCTATGAAGAAATCTAAAGGGAAATTAAAATATACAATGAACTGAAAGAAAATGAAAATACTGCATATCAAAATTTGAGGAGTGCAGCTATAATTAGTAATGAGAGAGATTTATAGCACTAATTATGTACAGATACATGCAACAACTTGGATAGATTTCAAGGTTATTATACCGAATGAAAAAAAGCTAATCTCATAAAATCACAGACACCATGATTTCATTTATATAATATTCGCAAAATGAAAAAAAAAATCACAGATATGGAAAAGAGATTAGTGGTTGCCAGAGGTTAAAGATAATGGGTGGGGTGGGGCAGGGCAGGCAGGAAGAGGAAGGTGGGGTTTGCTGCAGAGGATTCACGTGATTATAAAGTGATAGCATCAAGAATATTTCTGTAGTTCTGAATCTTGATGTTGTGGTTGGTATACAAATCCAAACATGACAAGATGGCACAGAGGTGACATTCTACACTGATGTAAAACCCTGCTTTAGATATTATACCTCAGCTATATAAAATATGAGCTCTGGGGAAAGATAAGTGAAGGATATGCAAAATCTCAGAACTATTTGCAAATTACCTATCATCTCTCATTAAAATATTCTATGTACTTAAATGTCAAGGACACCAAACTTCTAAAAGAGCTTTATTGCTAAAAGAATATTCCATGGAGTTCCATTTTCAATATAGCCAGATAAGTCTCTCATACCAAGTCTCCTGCATACACAAATGATAAACTCTATATAAAACTACAAAACAGAAAAGGAAAAATTACCAAGAAGAAAGCAAAGAAACTACCTGAAGTTACTAGACAGTGACGAAAAGGAAAGGTGGAAGTCAAAATTTGAATGAAGGAATGTTTCCCATGTTTATTGTTTTGCTTGAGATTACTGAAAGTCAGTGCCTAGAGAGGTAATAAAACTTAAAAGAGAAAAACTTATATATGACCCTTCTAGACTGAAGAATTTGAGAAGCAGTTTGAAGAAATACAGCAACAGGAAAATAAGGAAGAATTCCAGAAATAGAGACATACAGAGAAGATACTCAACTTTTCTATGTAAACTATGCCCAAATACCTGACTTCTGAGCCATACTGCTGAAAAAAACACTGGCAAGAAGAGAGGACAACTGAGATTTGAGCTCTCACCCAAGAATGAGTTTCAATTTGAATACTAACAAGTTAGATGCTTGCTAAAATAACAACAAAATTAGCATGCGTTAGAAAAGTACAGCAAAAGCTGGAGTACCCACAGCAAAATATTTAAGATATGCTGGCATATGGTACAACATCACTTATCATATGGAATCAGAAAAATAGGACCTGCTACCAAGAGAAAAGACCATCAACAGAGACCGATGCCAAGTTAACCTATATTCTGGAGTTAGTGGACAAAGGTTTTACAGATAGTGTCATAACTCTGCTCAGTGACTTTAAGAAAAAAATAAGCTTATGGTAAATGTCATGGTTTAGATCTAAAAATGTCCCACAAACATTTCATATATTTAGGAGATGACTGGATTTGGGGGCACTATAACTTTCAGTATATTCACCCATCAAAGAGTTCAGTAGCTAAATGTGTTATTAAAAGCTGGAGCCCGGTGAAAGTTTGGTCACAGAGGGCATGATCTGGAACAGTGCGTTTTTGCCTCCAGTTCTTCCTTTCTGTGTTAGCTTCCTGGATGCCTTCTGTCGAACAGCTTTCCTCTACCATCCCCTGCCACCCTGCTGTTTCTTCACTGAAGCCAAATATGGACTGAAACTGTGAGCCAAAATATACCTCTCCTCTTTGTGGGTGTCGGTGTTGCCCTTATGCAGTGCATAAGTAACAAATACAATAAATGAGATGTCACCACAGAAACAGAAATCACAAAATAGAACCGAATGGAAATCTAAAATGAAAAATTCAATATCGTGATGGCACATGTCTGCAGTCCCAGCTACAAAGGCTGGAGTAGGAGGATCTCTTGAGCCACCAGCTTGAGATCAGCCTGGGCAGCATCGTGAGACCATATTCATGAAAGAAGGGTGAAAGAAGGGAGGGAGGGATGGAAAGGGGGCGTGTGGCTTGTAAAAATGACTTCTATTGCCTCTATTGGTAGCTAAAATTGGGTAAACTGGCATATGGGTATAGTTTATACTAGAGACATGAATATGATCACCAAGAGACTATACAAATTAAGATTGGAGGGGTAATCAAAATTTACAAGTGTGGTGAAAATATCCAGACTAGTTAGAGAAAAATCAGAAGAGATTCATTGGAAAACAAAGGAGAGTGCCTCAAGAGCAGAACTGAAAAGTAACCTGTAATTTTGGACACCCTGTAATTCCAAGATTGTAATCTACAAATAAAAAAAAAATACAAAACTAAAAATAAAAATACACACAATTGTCTTGGATAAATGGCTGAATTTCAGATCTCAGACAGGACCTGATATTGACCTGGAATGTTTTGTCACACTGGAAACACAAAAGCTATTGATGATTCTGTGGCTTGGCTCTGCAATATTCTCCAAAGTCTCAGTGCTCGGGGTGGGGCTTGTGAATAGTGACTGGATTATGACATCACTATAGCTGACTTGTCTTTAGGAGGTGGGAAGGGTCAGATGAGGTGAGTCACTAGGGCATGACCTAGCAGGGCATGTGGCTCTTCCTGGCTCTTCGCTTCTTTCTCCTGTCCCTGGCCACCATGAAGTGATCAGCTTTCCTCCACCCATGCACTTCTACCATACCACTGACCATGCACAGACTGAAATGTGTGACACATGAGCCAAAATAGCTTTGGATGTCAGGCATTGTGTCCCAGTGATGAGAAAGTGAATAATATGGATTTTGATACTGGAAAATTATTGCTGTGATTTACCCGACCATGTGCTTTAGAAGCCATTGGAACTGGAATTGTAGGAGGCTGGCTAGAGAAGACAAACCTTTTGTCTTGACTGTCTTCTTTTTATACATCCCTCATTTAAGTAAGTATGGCCCTCATTTCAAAGATCTATCCATTTTGTGATTTTGCCCCATGCTTTTACCTACTCCTAGCCACTGGCCTGTTTAGTATGCCCTTGCTCCCTTTCATTTCTAAGCAGCCAAGTCCTATACTGCCTATAAGTGTATAAGGTTTCTCCTAGCCCAGAAAAAACTTCTCAATTTACCGTTGCCTTCTCTTTACCACTATATTTTCCATCTTTTATTTATTTCAAAGTTTCTCGGATGAATCTACAGCTCTGCTGCTTCCCCCTAATTGCGAAATTATCTTGCACTCTGATTCCACCCTAATTGCCCAATGTGACCCTAAAACCTAAAAGCTTCTTCTCTTAATCTTACTTTGAGTTGTAGTGAGAGAATAGCACTCAATACTCGATGTACTTTTCTCCTTTAAGTCTTCTCTCCCTTAGAAACTTGATATGGTTAAAAAAAAAAAAGCTCTTTCTCTGATATTTACCAATTTTGTGATTCTTGACAATAAAATGAAAATATTAAAGCTGTGTATTAAATCCTTATTAAAGATTTCAAAAAATAGTTCAGACACTGTATCTGCTTTAATTATTTAGCAGTCCTCTAATAATAGTATTATTACTCATGTCACTCTGGTAGCAGTGGGATAATAGGTGGCTTCTTTTTGCCCTTTAGAATAAGAAAAAATTTCTATGTAACCATATTTAATCCATTTCAAGCATATCAACATACTGATTCACATGTATTATTGCTTCTCTGTCTCTTTCATAGATTTTCTTCCTTCTGCTATCACTGACTGTGATTTTCCTTCAGAACTCTGTTCTCAAATCTTTCCTAGTGTATCTGTCAGAGCAGTCAGTATATCCTAAGGAAGAAGTTCTCAAAACAGGGTGCCCTGACCAGAAACATTTGCTTTACTAGAAACAATTATCTTGTCCAACATCAAAGCTACTGCATCAGAAACCCTGGAAATAGAGCATAGCAGTCTGTGTTTTAACAAGCCCCCCAACCAATCCCGCAATGATTTTAGTATGTGTGTCACCATTTGGTAGCCACTATTCAAAAGTATGGAGCATAGCCTACCTGTATCCAAATCACTGGGTGGTAGTGGAATATATGAATTCTTAGCCCCATCTTAACCTCACTGAATCTGAGTTTCTGAGGCTTGGATCAGCAACTTCCACAAGATATTTTCATTCACATTGAAGTCACAAAATCTATACCCTACGCTCTATACCCTACGCTATCTCTTGGAGATCTACTAATGAGGCTTCAGTTGCAATTTCTCAACAAATGACCCCTAAACCTTTACCTCCAGGCCTTATTTTCAATGGACTATTAGATATGTCCACAAAATATTTTGCTTCTACCTCAAATACTGCACTGTGCCTATTATTTCTCTCTCCCCTCTTAACAATAGCTTCTGACTTTCTAATTTCTGCTTGCAATCATTCAGGACTGAGCCTCATTAACCAAGAGTTATCTTTGTCAAATCTAACTCCACTGATTACAACTCCAATTGGTCCTATTGATTTTTGCTTAATAACTTTTCCAAAATGCCGTTTGCTCCTAATAAATCATGCTCTTACTCTATTTCTTGGCTAGAAATTACATTATAGTTTCTTAGATGTTTTTAGAGAGAAAAACAATAAATATATTGCTGAGATTTTGAGGCATGGACTTGAATACAAACAATTGTTGAATCAGGATTGAAGCCCAGGTCTCTGATTCCAAATCTCAGTCTCTATGTAGTAAGCCATGCCCTTCTACATGTTTGATTTGAGGATAACTGCTCTTGACTCTTTTATTATTTGATGCAGATCAGAATCTAGTATAAATCAAATCTGTTCTGGACCCCTTCCACGTGGACTGAGTAACTGCAATACCAATTAGATCTCAGAATATGAGAAATGTCAGCATGTATCATTAGTGGCCAGAGCAACCTCAAATCTGAGTATAGCAATGCAGAGCTATTAAAGAGAAACACAGCAAGTCATTCCACTAACATATTTGGGGATGATATGCAGAAAAGCGCTACATAAAAATATAAGAAAACTTTCATTTGGAGTATTTTCAGCATTCATGATGTCATTGTAGCATTACCACAAAAACACTTCATATTTTTGGACAGCTTTTCTTTAATTATCTCTCTCACTACTGTTATTATAATAATTGCATTCCATGTTGTTAGAGTCACAAATGTTAGCACTGAAGAGTAACTTAGAGGTCAGTTATTCCTTACTCCACTTTGCACTGATGAGACTAAGAGAGACAACAAAGACTTGCCTAAAGGTAGGCAGCTACTGGGTGACAGAAACCCAAGTCTTTTGACCATGAATTTGGGCTTTACTGGTCTTTCTTTGTAAGTGGGAAGCACCCCAAGCTGTGGAGTACAGAGGGGCTTATGGGAGAGACCAGCAAGAAACTCTGGGAGACAAAAGTGCAAGACCAAACAATTGCATGCAAGATAAAAGGAAATGGTGTTACTTTCCTGACAAATGTAAAAATAGATTTCAAGAGAGGACAATACCCAAATATTCAACAGCTCTGCATTCAATTTCTCCAAATAAAGCAGTTAAGACCACAAACCCAAATAACCTGAAGAGGCTTTTTTTTTTTTTTTTTTTTTTTTTTTTTTACGGGGATTGAACTGGGGTCCTTGAGCTTGCAAGGCAGACCACCGAACCGCTGAGCTAAATCCCCATCATGAGGTTATTTTTTTAACCTGAAGAGATTTGTATGTAATACCTGATCTACACCCTAAAAATGCTGCAATGTTTCTTTGCTGCAAGTTACTATGCATATTTGGCAGGCAGCAATGACTATATCGGCACTCAGCTCTAATGACCAAGAGACTAAAATTAGATCAAAACTTTGACCTTCCACAGGTGTTTTCAAAAGGACTATTACAAATAATTCAGGAAATAATGTATTTCATGGAAAGACTATAATTACAGTATTCCATATAAATAATATATAATTTTTAAAGATCCACAATTACACTTAGAATAATACAATATAATTGCTGGATATTTTATTCTTTTCACATGTATACAGATTTTGTTCTATAATGTCCTTTAGATTCCTAAGTCAGATCTCAAAAGCAACTGTTTTCATCTTTTTTCCCCCTGCTTTCTATCAGCCCCTTCAGGACACAGAGATGTACAGGAGACAGTTGCTCCCTGCCCTTCTCCAAATAGTGTACATGGCAAACAGTGTTCAGATTTTCAAAATCTGTGTACTCAGTGTCACACTCAACACACACACAAAACACTTGCCAATAAACCTATTTCTGAGATTACTTAAAATTGGAATCTGGATTCCAATTCCAAAGCCTGGACCTCTTTGGAAAAGCAAGTGCCTTTTGTGACACTCCTACTAATCCTCCACTGCATTTGCTGTGAGATGCTAGATCTAAAAGCTAGCATCAGACTCATCATTTGTCTTTCCACAGCTCATTACAGATTGCCTGAGAACTAATAATTTCCATTCCAGCACTGCAAACAACAAAAAGTTCAAAAGCAGGAAATTTGAAGGCATAGTCAGTCTCCTACACTAATCAACAACCACCAATATTTCACCTTTAACTTTACTAACCAAATTTGGCTGCCTGTAATATAGATCTAATTAATCATGATTTTAATGCTGAAAAACTTTCAATAACTATCTGTTATTTATATAATATGTTTCAGATACAAAGAACTTTAAATGAATAAAGTTCTACCTCTTTGCCTCTTTTAAGTCCTTCTGGTCTACCTTGGGTTCTTTTCTTACAAAATTCCTACCTGTTTCCTCATCACACTTAAGATTCTCTCACTCACCCCAACACTCTCACTCACTTCTTTGCTTCTATTTATCTCTCACATGTACTTTTCCCACTCCTTCCCATTTTCACTTGTGCAGGTCCTTGGTTTGGATGTCCTATTTCATGTAACTCCACCAATTCAAAACAGTCTCATCCTTATAAGTACCCTCAAGTAATTTCTCACAGCCTCCTTTTAACATTCCAAGGTGTACATCTGGACCTGGGGCCCCAAAAAGGAGAATACACAGAGCTTGGACTTGTGGCACAAGACATCCATGCATGCACATGTGTGTGATACATAGACCTCTTATGCTGGGACCTGAAGACATAAAATGGGTACAAACAGAACTGGGAGTTTGGAAAAAACTGTGAGCTCTGGTAGTACAAGTGTTGAAGCACAGGCAAGGTGAGCTTCTGACTAAAATCCTCTTTTTCCCCTTTCTTCTCCCATCCTCTTTTATTTTTTTCTTTCTCTTTCTTTCTCTTCTTTCCTCCTTTTTTGACTTTTCAAAATACAATTTCATGAAAATTTCAAAATATAATTTTAGGGTCATGAGACCCTGAAAGACCAAGTTTGAATTTTGAATTCTTATTCTCCTCTGTGTTCCACACTGGAACATAGCAATATAAGACCTGATCCCTGCCTCTCATAATCAAATCTGCAGATCAGGGTTTTTCCTCATACCCTTTTCACCCTTGACTCTATACCACAACAGGAGGTACCCTGTATATATGGGTTCAATAATTGACAGAAACACTTGTAATTCTATCCCCATCAAAGATGGCTATACAGAGTTTTAAAGTTTGTTTTTCATAGTTTAAAAATTAGAAACAGTTAAATATCCATTAATGGACAGTTAGATAAAAACACTACAGCCGTATAGCTTATTGTATATTTTTGATATTAAAAATATTATTATATTATTAATTTAAAACTACAGCCGTAGCTTATTGTATATTTTTGATATTAAAAATATTATTATATTATTAATTTAAAAGCTGATAAAATATAAAGAGCATATAATAATTTCATGCTTACAAAATGTTTGACATGAAAATAGTTACATCAAATTATTTAAAATCTACTTAACTATAGTATGTACAACAAGATCCATGGTTATATGCCGTATACGTTATATATGATTTATATTTCTCTCTCACACAAACACACAACCCACCACACACACACACACACACAGTAACACTTGGACTAGGATTGACTAAAGTTAACAATGAGTGCTATCTCTGGGAAGTGGGATTTCACAGTATAGTTGTAGCCATTTTTCTTTGAATGGCTTGACTTGCCCTCCATATGCACATGTTTCACATCCATATATATTCACCCAACCAACAATAGAAAAGAAGTATTTGAAAACAAATTACATCTGTACTAAATATGAAAAGACTTTTTTGTCATTATTCTCTAGGATATAGAATATAAAACTATTTATAGGGCTGAAGATTTAGTTCACTGGTGCAACTGCCTGCCTTGCAAGTACAAGCTACAGAGTTCCATCCCTGGTACA
>NW_022900928.1:50218019-50236316 GCF_012274545.1 Fukomys damarensis
TATATATAGTGTTTGCATCATATTACATGCTATGTGGAATCTAGAAGTGATTATTAAAATAGAGTTGACCCTTGATTTATGAACTCAATTCATCCCCAAAGCCTGGTTGTAACTCAAGTTTGGTCAACTGAAGGTTCAGGCTCCTCTCCACAGCCTTCAAAGTCTCTCTCTCTCTGTACAGGCAGGTCTCAGTGTCCTTAGAGAGACATTGGCCTAAGATTTCTCAGTTAGCCTCATATAGGAAAGGATGATATAATGTTTCTTCTAGAACTCTTTAAGGGTTAAATCTGTATCTGAGACCATCTAGAAGCACAAGCAGCCAGTACTCTGATCGTAATTCTAGACTTTGTTCATAAGTTAAAACTAAAATTTTGGTGGTAGCCCAAGTTGTTCATATGTCAGGCCAGTCATACACCAGGGTCCACTGTATATGATGATATAGGTTATATGAAAATATTATGCCATTTTATTAGGAGACTTTTGCATTTGTGGATTTTGGCAACCTCATTGGTAGAGGAAAGTCCTGAAACCAATTCTTCACAGATTCTAAGGATGGCTGCAATTTCTGTTTTTCATGATAAACTATTTTAATTATTTACAAAAGACACATTTTTAAATAAAATAAAAATCATTTCACGCAGTCTATTACAATTATTTAGACATGGGTTTGTGAATGTTTAAACCAGTTGTGGCAATGGGAATTGAAAATAAGGGTAAAGTGTGATGGACACATTACTTAGAAATGAGTTTGAAAGGAAGAAATGAGGATTATTGCACAAACAGTGGAAAAATTAAGTTGGAAAAGCATGGATTGACTTGAGAGCAATGAAGATAGTAGATGTGGCGCTGAATCCATTGTTTTTGGTTTGGTTTGGTTGTTTGAGTTACATAATGGAAAGCCAAGAGGAAACATATAAGATGTGATCTGGCTGGATATTAGAAGCTGTATGTCAGACTGGAGATAAAAGCTAACAAATCTATGTAAAATGCATCATTGAAGACCAATAATAGATACCCAAGGAAAAAGAGAAATGGGAAATAAAACTAGGACCTTGAGGAGTGCCCAAACATTAGATGATTTAGAAGATTTTAGAAGAAAATCCATTGCAGTATAAAGAATAGAGTAGCAATTCATTAATTGGTAACCCAGACAGAGAAAAAGTTCTGCGTTTCAACGAGTGGATGTGCAGTATAATTTTTTCATATACTTCCACTCAACTCAGTTCCCTGGGAGGAATATGGTTGGAAAGAGTAGTAACAGTAGTCTATTAACAGTACAGATCTGAATGGCTGGGTATTTAGCTCAGTAGTTCCTCTGCGTGCCTCACAAGTGCAAGGTTCCAAGTTCGATTCCTAGTACCAAGAGAAAAAAAAAGCCAAGGCCAGGCTGGGTAACACAGTGAGGTTCTGTCTCAACAACACACTTCTGAGACTTATACTCTTTTACCATCTCTTCTTAACTTGGCATCCAGGTATTATGTGAAAGATTGTGGTTTACATGAAGTATAGACAATTATACACATCTCTTTCCATTCCACGTTCAATGATATCGTGTCGATAGTTTGAGGTCACACATGATGTGGATATTTACACCACAGATGTTATTGTGTTTTAAGTTAGGATTTTTTTTCTTAAGAACTGGTTTAACGTTTAACATCACTCCACTTTTTACATGCCTGGAAATACAGAAATTCTCCAGTTGCCTTCTAAATAACTGGTCTCCTCAAAAGTTGTTCTGTCTGCCTGCTAATAGCTTCAGAGGATGTCTTCAGTTAATAAACACAAGACTGGGTCAATTGGATTAGGCAGCACTCAGGCATCTTCCTTTGCTGGTTCTGCCCCACATCATTCTTATTAGTCGTAAAGGAAACTCTGAGACTCCCACCACATCCTCAGCAGGACTCCTTAACAGAGCATCTCCCTCCCTGGCATCTGAGGTGAGTAACTTTCTGCAGTGGCTGCATCCACTCATTCAGCAGTGGGTCGCTGGCTCTCTATTCAACTGCTTTCTTCCTCACCATAAGTAAAAATTCCTGTGATCTTTTTACAGGAATCTTATAGTTTAGGAACTATAAGAAGTTCACAACGGCTAGGTTAGTCGCCTGCTCTATCCAAAACCTCCATACTGACATTTATACTCTGAGGCTACCCCTCCAGTTGGCACTGTCTGAGCAAAGATGTTCAAGACTACTGGGCTCCTTACAGGCAAAGCCAAATGTTATCTTACAGTAAAACCAAGTAACACCTTTATCATTCTACTTTGTACCACCATTTCCCTAAAATGTAGAAATGTGTTGCTTTGAAGGCGGGGACCTTAGAGCAATAATATTTACAGGTATGGAAAAACACCCAAAACCAAATTTAATAATATCCCATTGTGTAAGTTTAGAAAATGAATTAATAAACAAAATTAAACAGATTTCTTTAACATAGGAAATTTTTATGAGGGTTAATATCCTCAAGTACATTATATATTTCCAAGACAGAGATGTTACACAGTATTTTCTAAATGTATTTGAGTAAGTAAAAATTTTAAAGATTGGGGCCAGGGATTTAGTTCAATGGTGCCACCACCTGCCTTGCAAGCACAAGGACCCGAGTTTGATCACTGGTACAAAAAAAAACAATTCAGATTATTTCCTATGGAACAAAATATGGATATAGTGAGTTACTCAAGAGAAACAAATAATATTGTATGTAGAGAAAGGAAGGCAGAAATTTTTAGAGAGGAAGCATAGCTTGTTCTCGGCGATTTTCATTTGTCTCTTCCTTTGGCTTAGAAACCCCAAATTATTTCTGTTGCATAAAGTAAACTGGAGTTGACTAAATAGATCTTCTGAACAAATATAAATGTTATTTATTAGGATGTTAATGGTTTTTAGTGACCTATTGCTTTTTCTGCCATAATCACTTAACTGTTTAGTAGGTATTCCTTACAACTTTACTTGTAACTTTAAAGACTAGATATATTCAGTGGAACTTTAAAAGTGATTATTTTAATACTGTTGAGATATTTAGGCAAAGAAGAAATCTAGAATGAGTCAACTCTATAAAGGATTAGGTTAAATTCTCTATTATCTGCTTGACAGAATTCCTCCTCTGAGCCAAAATCATTGTTTTCATTAATTTTTACTGAATTTCTCACTTGCTTATTCTTACTGTTATTAACTACAAAGTAGGAACCATAAGGAATACTTTATATATAGATATATCTAGATATATCTATATCTATATCTATCTATCTATATATATTACATTTACTTTACTCATTCAACAGTTGGTAGACAGAGCTATTCTAAAGCCTGGTTATTATATATAATGCTAACTTGCAGTGACCCTCCTGCCTCAGCCTCCCAAGTGGTGGGATTACAGGAGTGCGCCACCACGCCTGGCCTATTGCTAGATATTTTTAAAAGCCAAAGGTCTCAGTAACTGTATTTATAACAGATCCATTAGCCAGATAGGGCACACTGGCCCTCTGTGCTAGTTCAGCCAAATTATTTTTGCAAAGATTACATCTGCACAATATATCATTGTGTTTCATCTCAGATGTGTTTTGTCCTCTCAGGGTCCATGTATTGGGAACTTAGTCTCCAGGAAAGTGGAATTATAAGGTACTGTGGAACCTTTAACAAATGAGGCCCAGTCCAAGGTGCTTAGGTTATTCAGGGTGCCTGTGTTCAGAAATTATTAAGGTATTTATCATGTGACACCTGGGTAGTTCTCAAGAGAAGACTGCTATACAAGCCTGAGCCTGGCTCTGCTCAGTAGCTCTCTGGCTTTGTATTGACATGTAATCCTTTGCTCTTGTACATGCTCCCACCATTACCATCCACCCCAATATAAAGAACCCAAGAGAGACCTCACCAGAACTCAGCAAATGTGTTTACCAACTGAAGACATCCTCCATGGCTATTAACTGGTAGACCATTCAACTTTCAAAACTAAAAACGTATTTGCTTAATAAAGTCAGCCTGTCTCAGCTATTTAATAATAGCAACAAAAATCTGGCTGAAAAAAATATATAATACACATTATATACCTTACATATCATAAAAGTTTTCAGCCAAGCAAAGCAACATATGCCTATAATCTCAGCTACTTGGGAGGTTGAAGCAAGAAGTTTGCAAGTTTCAGGCCTATTGGGACAACTTATTTGAATCCCAAAATTTAAAAAACAAAAAGCGGTAGGGTTGTAACACACTCCCTGGGTTCAATTCCCAGCACCACACACAAAAGGGTAAACATATTCTTGATTATGCAAATGTTATATGAGTGTATATATTTACACTTGCCTAATTTTAAATTCTACAAATTAATTTTTTCTTGTTTGTTTATTTGTTATTGATAAATGTTTGCAATACAAAATGTTTACATTCCTTGTGTGGAATGGGTAGATGTACATAATATATCTTAATTCCTGTTTTCATCCCCTCCCCTATCTCTTGATCCTGTTCCCAAGAGAAAGATCTACTTTCTCACTTCTTATTATTTATTATATACTTTGTTCTTTATTTATACTTTGGATTTCTCATGTAAGAGAAATCATGCAATATTTAAGCTTATGTGTGTGATTTATTGCACTTAACACTGTGGTCACAAGGTATATCCATTTTACTACAAAAGACTCAAGTTTATCTTTCTTTATGGCAAGGCAGTACTCCGTTGTGTGTAAATATTCCATTTTCTTTATCTATTTGTCTATTAATGGACATATAGGCTGGTTTCAAGATGTCACCCTTTTAGGTATCTTCCTGAAAGCATTAAAAACATTGTATTACAGTGTTATATGCATACCCATGCTACACCAGCGCAATTCACAATAGCTAAATCTTGGAAGATTTACATATTTAAAAAGAAAAGAAGTGTCTACAAATTTAAGACTTAATTACATAACATTCCATAAAAAAGAAGAAAACTTGTCTATTCAAAATACATAGAGAGCATTACTAATAAGTGTTAACAAACTTAAAATGAAATTTAACATAGTACCTTCTCAAATATGAACTACTAATTCAAAAGTGTGGTACCATCATGACAATAAAGGATAAATTTATGCAAAAGCATTACTGATATCACAATAGCTTTGTGTTCATTATATAATTTTTAATCCAATTACTAAAGAAAGGAATTCTTGCAGAGTATCCATGAAATGATTTTACATGAGAGAAAAGGGATCTTATAAAATGACAGAATTAAAGACGATTAGAGTTTTCTTCTTTTCAATTGTCTTCATTTCTAATTTTTCTAAAATAAACATACTTGGGCCGTGGATTTAGCTCAGCGGTTCGGTGGCCTGCATTGCAAGTGCAAGGACCGGAGTTCAATCCCCGGTATCAAAAATAATAATAATAATAATAATAATAATAATAATAATAATAATGAAATAAAATAAACATACTCTTACTGTAAGGAAAATAATAAATTTTTTCTCAAAAAAATCTGGGCAGTCAATTTCAACAGGTGTCAAAAGGTAAGTAATGAAGTATATTAGGGTCAAGGATGACTAGTTTAAAGATGTTCCAAGCAGATGGCTCAGCATGTAAAACAGATCACAAGATTAAACTTGAAAGGAATTTTTAAGAGAGGGAAAATCTTAGTAAATGGAGAAGTGAGAAGAGAGTGCTTTCAGTAGATTAAACAGCATGGACAAAGGCATAGATGTGAGGTTACTTTTTACTGTGAAAATTGGCAACATACACGTCTTCCTTTAGGGAGATGAAGACACATTGGTTAGAAATGACCAGGCTCAAGATCTCCCTGAGATCAAACATGGCTTTCAGGGAGTGGAGGACCACTAGAGATTAACATATTATGTGTACAGATTAGGTCACATAGGTAATAAACAAGAAAAAGAGAGAACTTCAGTTAGTTCCTACAAGAGTGCAGAAGTTATAGAAGAGCTGTAAGAATGAGTTATTATCAAAGAGCAAATCTGATCCCAGAATCATTCTATCTATGGCTTCCAGTCTGCCATGTGATCTCTCCTGCTGCACGGGCTCCCACTATGATACCATCTGTTGTGATGGGATGCAACAAAAGGGACCCTCACCAGAGGCTGAGTCAGTCATGGGGGGAGAGGAATAACAGTGGTAGTCAGGCTCCTGTTTTTCATACGTGAGAGGTGAAACAGACATTAATGTACACAACTAAAGCATTTTCTGAATAGACTGACAGAAAATTCTTAGTCACCACAGGTTAAGTTTCACAGCCTCTTCTTCTGCTTAGGAATATCACTGATGACGACCCCTGCCCCCACCCCAAGCTCTCCAATTCCTTCAGATCCCAAGGGTGCCTCTCTGTACTCACATCAGGCACTGAATTAATGTCTCCTGGCCATCCTCCAAGGCCCTTCCTTTTCTGGAACACCACTACAGGCATTTTCACCCATCTAGAGCTGTGCAATTTTAAGTGCTCTCTGAAGAATAAGACAGGCAGTCTGGGGAGCAGTAGCCAAGCAGGTGTTCCAAGCAGGTGGTCTAGCCTGCAAAACAAATTTAAAAATATGAAGATATTACCGCATTCCGTCTATGAGCAGATACTCAGCCAGTTTCCATTAGTGGTAAGTTAGAGTGTGCAGTGGGTAGAGGGAGGATGGCCGACATAGAATAAGTCATTTCAAAGCAATATTTGCCATCAAATGACAGTTAACCAATATGAATTTCATATCACCTCCTTTCCTATCCTAATTCTTCTTTCAGGTATATATTTAATGTACATTTATTGAATATTAAATATCACCCCCAAAACATACGTCACTTACTGGTGATTAGGAATGACTAAAATTAGAGAATGGCCTAGAAATAGTATTCCTATATGACTTCATTTGTAAAAGGATATCCCCTTTTCTGTAATGGCAGCCTTAATAAATCACAAACATATTTGTGAAGTTCTCTTACATATTTCAAAAGATTGCCTCTTTGTTGGGATACATACAGAATATAAAGAACATTAGAAAATAAAATGGGTCTCAAGTAGATTGACTACACACAGTGATAAAACTAGTCTCTGTACATTTCTGCACAGCCCCATTCACATAAAATGCAATATGCTTGTGTTATAAAGTGCACAATCTGCAAGACAAGCCAGGGTAAAGCTTTGGTAAGGGGAAGTCATATGTCTTGAGGAACCACGAAAGAATAAAGATAAAACAAGAGATCAAAGCACTGCACTCTACACTTCTTTGTGCTTATTTTCTTTATGTACTCGAGTGACTTGCTTATGATGGGTCTTCAGATATTTGTTAAATAAATGAAACAATCAGGTATCTAATGCATTTAATTACACAAATCCCAAGGAAATCTATTGTGACCAGGGTAAAAAGGAAGAAGAACCTCAAGCTCATCAGTTTTAAATTTTTGCCATTAGAGAGGATTGGAGCTTGCAATGAAAAGAATAAAGTTGTTTTCCTTGTCCCCTGACATTTGTGGTTGAGGGTTGCACCAGCTATGATGCTTTTGCACATGTTATTTTATTTGTTTTAGTAACCTTGGGATGGAAGTATTATAGATGTTATTATTATCACTATTTTTAAGAGAAAAAATATTGAAGCTCAAGAGAATTAGGATGAGGATTTAAATCCAGAATTTCTGTCCAATTTTCCTTCTAGACATTGCTTCTTTTTGTCCTTTTGTAGTGAATTATTTCCTCCAAGAACCCAACTTTTAGGGCACAATGTTCTCAGTTTTACCCACTGGATCTCTAGAAAAGGACTGTTTTGCTTTGCTTTATTTTGACTATGTTCCCAAGTTTCTCCTGTCATAAATGTAGGAAGTCTGGTATGAGCTATTTCAGTGTCACAGCCAAAAGGAAAAACAAAAAGCACTAGGGGCCTGAGAACTGGATAAGCAATAAACAAAATTACAGGGCACAAAGAAACATGATGAACTTGTTCTTGATTCTATCGACTGTCCATATCTAAGGAGACTTGTTCTGGCATGTAAACCACAGCAGCAGACATCTCTAGGCAGTGGAACAATTGAAGTTGTACAGGCCAAGTGTCACTGGTAAGAGAGCAGTCTGTTGGATGCAGGACCCCAGGCAGACTCACTACTTGGGAACACACAGATTCAAGTTTAGCCACTCAAGAGAATGACTACAAGAGATAAGTGAGTGCCATTATAAAAGGGGCCCCAGAGAGCTCCTACTCTCTTTCCAAAGATGGCAGTCTGTGACGGGAAGGACAGCCCTTTGTGCTGGTAACCAGCCTACAGACGTTCAGCCTCCAGAATTGGAGAAAAAAGTTCCACCTGGTTTGTTATACTTTGTTATAGCAGTTCAAACTAAGACAGAAAGTCAGTACTATTTTACCATCTCATTTTGCAGATGGGAAATTGAGGAACAAAGGTGTTAAATATCTAGCTCAACTCATATATGTGATTTCTAGAGTTCAGTATTCAAATCCAAATGATGAGAGTCCGCACACTGAGTGATGATGCTGTGTTTCCTCCTACTGAAAGAACAAGATGAGATTTAAGAGTAAGAGATTGCCAGGGGGCTTGAGCATCAAGCACAAGAAAAATAAAGGAAATGAAGCTATACGTAAGATCTGTCTTCCATTTTGGAGATTTTTGTAATTTATAAGCTGCATAGACTTTTCCTGTGATTCCTGCTCCTTGTTTTTGAAACAAGAAAACATTGCTTGGGATTGTTACTTAATACAAAAAATGAGGAACTAAAGACCAGGCAGAAACCAGTGCCGGAGAATGATTCCTGGACTGGAAATGGGAAGACTCGACATTGAGGTACAGAGCAAGCCCATTGTTACTTAACAAAAAATGAGGAACTAAAGACCAGGCAGAAACCAGTCAGTGCCGGAGAATGATTCCTGGACTGGAAATGGGAAGACTCGACATTGAGGTACAGAGCAAGCCCTGTAACTTTGGACAAATCTTGTAACTCTCTAGCCTGTGATTTCCTCATAAAAACTTAATGGATTGAACTCATTGCCACAGAAATCTCATCAAGGTCCACATCCTCTATGCCTCTGATAGACATGCACTTGGACTTCTCTGCTTGCCTGCTGCCAGGCATGTTTGTATTCTCCTTTCCTCTGTTTTATCCCATCTGCCATCTCCCACTGTTCTGGCACCATCTGTTGTTCTCAAATGTCCTGATAGCACAAGAATGTGTTTTTATTTGGGAAGTTCCTCCCGTTATGAGATTAAGCTCTACATAGGAAAGATACTTTGTTAATGAAAAAAATGAGGATATATTCTTCCATCATGGCATTTTTCTGCCTGACAATCTCAATTTTTCTTCTTTGAAGTATTTACAGTTCTAAAAATATATGTATTTATTATAGAGAGGTTAAGATTATATGCAAGCAAAAAAAACTCTGTGTATATCTTTCAGATTCAAATGTTAATTTTTTATCCTTTATATTCAAATCCCAATTTTTAAGAAATTGTCAAAACTGCTAAAATAACTGTGAGAAGAGTTGCTTTTGAAAAACACTAAGTTTTTTTTTTTTTTAAAGCAAACAAGTAGTTATGAATGTAAGAAAGCTTGGATAAAATTGTTTCCAGAAAGGAGTCAAATTTGGCCATGGGAAAGCTTGCCTCAATTTCTTCTATATTCATTTTAGTAAAAAACAAAACTACATGGTAATTATGCATGAATACTGTGTACTGCTTCTAAGAAATTAAAACTGCAGTGCAGTTACAATCTCATCAGCCTTCAGTATAACCTCATAAAATCCCCAACTTGCATGTTTTGTTCTATTTTAGGTGTTATCTACCCTGTTTCTGAACTATCATTTTATGCAACTCAGAATTAGGAAGAATCTAAAATGTCATTGCCTTAACTGTTGTCTACTGTTAACATAACCTTTAAGTCCCTATTTTCTCTCTCTTAAGAGAAGTAAATGTATAGCCACTACAGGATAAGGAACCAATCAAAAACATTTCAATTGTATTCCTGACTCTTGGAATACAAGCAAGCTAAGGACGAAAATGTCTACAAAACATTCTTAGGTCCTTAGTTAAGAGGTGTTAAGCAAACACGTTTTTAGCTGAGACCAAAAAATGTGTTTACTTACAAGCTTTCTATGCAATCCTGACTGCTTTCCAGGAAGTAGGCTCCCTTCATCACTATGGGACTTCAGAGCCTGCCCACTCTTGTTTTTCAGCACTCTGACATTGTGACCCTTTCCTTGAGAAGCTTGTTTGTTTATGCTGTGATGCATCATCAATTTTCCCACTGCAAAAGCTGCCTCTGCTCTCATGTGAAACAGAGATTGCTGAACTGCCCCTGACCCAAAAGTCTACACATGGCTCCCTACATTTCCTCACCAGAGCATTTGCTCTTCTTTTCTTTCACTTCCTGTCTTGCCTCCTCCCATGTTCTTTTGCTTTAGTCCCAAACTTTACTCTCTGCTTTATTCAACATTATTATTTTATTGTGTGTATTTAAGATATAAAGCATGATATTTTGTTATTCTTAAACATGTGATGTGGTTACTATAGTTAAGCAAATTAACATACCCACTGTCTCTCATAGTTAACCCTTTATGTAGTGTGTTGAGGGCATAAAATCTACTGTCAGAAAATTTCTAAGGTGGGGAGATAATGTCGTGAATTGACTAATGGTAAACTCGTAACGCCCAGCTGAACTGAATCAGCGTGGTCTGGGCGTGGAGGATCCACCTGAAGATTGTTACAATGAACTGAATCAGCGTGGTCTGGGCGTGGAGGATCCACCTGAAGATTGTTACCAATCGCCGTAAAAAGAGAAATGGGGAGGAAGATCTTGGCCTGTTGATTTTTTTAGGAGAAGCTTGCTGAGATGGTTTTCCCTTTGCGAACTAGCCTGTTCTCATCGAAGAAGGAGCTGGGATCTCACCGTTCCTGGGAATAGCTGCTGCTTTCGTCAGGGGAGTGCTGATCTTTACCGCGAGCATCACTCCCTGGCTCTAATGTATATCTCACAGCTTGGTGGCACAAATCCTTCATCTCATGAGCATGGATTTTCTGGCTTCCACCATTGGCCTTTGGTCCTTCCAGGTGCAGATCCTCAATACAGACAAGCATGAGACATTGTCACGAGCTGTTGGACACTGACTGGACTCAAGGACGACGTTGCCTTGGACTCTAAGCCTTTAGCTGGACTTGTGTGGGAAACTGTTGGGATCTAGGCCCTCAGTTGCATGTTTTGGGCTTCTAGTGTGCAGTTAATCTCTTGCACTTCTTTGCATTTGACTCTTTGGGTAATTATCATAAAATAACCTTATAAGTTATGTGTCCTGTGTGTAATGTATTACCTTGCCCAATCCTGCTGACTACAACAGATGAGTATGATCCAAATATATGCATTGACACTCAATATTTTTAAAAATTAATAGGCACTAATAATAAAAGGAAATTTCCAGTATACAATACATTGTTTTAATTAAAATTCTCATGTAGGACATTAGACCTCTAGTTTTAATCATGGTATCAAAACACCACCACTTTTCTCCATCAAAAAGAACAAAATTGAAGAATTCCCAATCTTTCTCAACCTCCCAAACAAGAAGGAGAAATGATTTTATTGAATTCTTTACAGGCAAACACAATGGGTAAATCTCAGCTTTACACCCAGAAGATCTTCATAGTTACTTGCAAGTAGTAACTTTGGTTTAATTAGCTCTTGGATTGAACTCAGAGGCATTGATTTGGCCAGATAATAAACTTTGCAATAAATAACACAACCCAGATTATAATCTGGTCTTTAAAGTTCTGCTCTGTCCTTAGTCAAAACCAACATTCACTTGTGATGAGCCATTTTCTGGATTTCATTGTTGAAAACAGTTCTATACACAAGAAGAATCTGAAGTTCCCTTAGGCAGCCAATGTGTCCTAACATTTGGATGCTTACAATTCCCTTCACATTAAAAAGTATGGAATCACAACATAATCACAATACTAAGATGAACTTTTTATGATTTAGCATTTCTAATATGATGATTAATTTTTAAAATTGATATATTTAATGTGACGGTGTAGATTTTTCTCCTACAACAATAGAATTGTTCCTCACTATCAAAGAAGTTTTAGAATCAACAAAAATAGCACAGAGTTTAGATTTCAGTACATTTAATGGTATTTTTGAGATAATGCTGTTTTTTTTAAATTTTTCTCTCTACCTAGGGAATATTTATCAATGCCACCAGTTGTTTCGAATATTTTCTGTTTCTAAAATATGCGTGCACATGCTGGAGAGCACATGCCAGGTGAATTCCTTCCCAAGCTACGTTTAACATCTTATTTAGAGGTTGAGTAAATGCTTGCAGCTGCAAACTGAAACTACCTATAGCATTGAAACTCATTTAGCTGTAGTCAGTACCTCCTGCTTTTCATCTCCCACAGAATTATCAAAATTATTGGTATTATCAAATTAAATTTAGGTATTAAACTCTAATCTAGGCTTTCATTTATATGAAATAGCTATTACAGTGCCTGGAATATTAAATTAAATTTACCATAAGTATATTTTAAAGATCTTTTCCTTTATTTAGAAAGCCAAACAATGAAATGTAGTTATCATCTTATTTGATAAGGAAAAAATACAAATCATTACAAAAACAAATCCTATAAAAGAGAAAAGAGATATATTTAATTCAGTTAGGAAATATGACTACTACATATGGAAAAAGAGCAATGCAACATCACTATTAACTAAAGGAAAACTACTAGAGCTATCATTTTTTTCCCTTCCATTTGTGGTTTTCCAATAAGAATAATTTACAAGAGTTTTATTGTCTCACTTTTAAGCAGAAACTTCAATGGCATTAGTATATTCAGAAATTGTGTAACAATCATCCTTATCTAAATATTAGCACATTTTACTGCCCTCAAAAGAAATCGCATGTCTACTATTAGACTCCTCATTCCCCATTTCTTTTGACCTAGTCCCTAGCAGTTATTAGGCTATTACTTTGCCTATTTTGGAAAATTCATATAAATGAAAGTATATCACATAGAATCTCCTGTGACATTCCCTAAGTGTAGTGTTTGCAACATTTGCCCATGATAGCGTACATCAGTATTTTGGTCCTTTTTGTAGCTCCAGTAAAGTTTTGACAATTTTCTAAAGAAACTGTACTCTGCAAACTTTCTCCTGAGATAGATACTATATTTTCTAAATTCTTTCTGGGAGATAATTTGGCAATCCAAATTTTTTAAAACATCTAATTTTTCACCTAGGAATTACACTTTCAATAAATGACTTCAAGGAAGCAATCACTGATATGCTCATAAATAGGGCTGCAGAGGTGTCGGTCGCAAGGTTGTTCTCGATAAGGAAATACATGGCGCAATGTGGCGCTCAACAATGGTGGTGAGCACATTGGACAAACTGCCTGTGATCACATTGTGGGATTTTCTGCACCTGCTGACAAGTACAGGAGAATGTGCTGTAGGAACTTGTATCAGTGCCCTGAAGCTACAAGGCTGCAATTTTGTGAGATACAGTTGATTTTCTAAATCAGTTCAGTTATCCTTTTTGCAAAATGTAATGTAAAACCTGACTAATAGATAAACAGGCTATGGTACTTTTAAAATGATTCATTTTTTTAAACAAATCTACAGATAAATATCAAAAATGTGGAAAGAGATATGATGATATAATGTTCTGTAACAAAAGCAATTTAGTATATACTATGTACAGTCGGATCCTATTTTTAG
Source organism: Fukomys damarensis (assembly GCF_012274545.1). NCBI lineage: Eukaryota > Metazoa > Chordata > Mammalia > Rodentia > Bathyergidae > Fukomys > Fukomys damarensis. The sequence goes on from NW_022900928.1 coordinate 50,231,684, forward strand.
TTCTAAAAAATTATGTAAAGAAACCGGGAAGATATAAGACATTTGCATGCTTACATTTTGCTTTTCTGTGTCCTCTATATTTATGACTATTTTTATGATAAGAAAAAACATCTGTCCTTCAAAGTTCTCCTAACTCTGATTTAAATATGTAGTACACAATGCTTCTTTAAAAAATATTTTCTTTTGTATATTTTAAAGAAGCTTAGATATTGTCCCATTCTCAGAAACTGAGCTACATCATCACTTATATTTTGAACCAACTGGCTGTACTTTAGCATTCTCCTTCATGCTTAGGCTGATCAAAAAATTTTACTCAGTAGGGCTCATAAATAAAATAATTTTTACCCTGGTGTCATAAATTACTTTATACATCCTAAAGGGAATTCTGTTGCCCCAAACTTAGGGCTGTGACTTGATACTGCCAAGGTGTAGTCTCTCTAAGAGGACAAGTTAAATAAGATACCAAAATTATCCTTCTTTTGAGACAATGAAATTCAGGCAGCTGTCTATATGTCAGTGGCCAGGCGAATCTCTTCATGCTAATTTTTACTATTCCTCTTCATAGTAAAACATGTACTAAAGAATTAACTCTTTATTTTCTCACCCAGGCAAAACACACCATTAAATGCCAAGTTAATGACAACTATAGCAAACAATTTCTAAAGCAACAAAGACTCCATCATCAAAATTGTGTGCATACAATGTACAATTAAAGAACAAATAGAATAGGGCATATACTTCAATAGAAAGGCACTTGTCTAGCATGTTCAAGGCCTTGAGTTTGATCTCCATCATCAGGAGAAAAGAAAGGATAAGGTCATTCTAGACTTTTCACTCTTTTAATTCTTATCCAAAGCAAAAGTTCTGCTGCTGACCATTAGCAGATAAACCCACAATCATAAAAACTAAAATCAGATGATGTCTCCTCTTTACGACAGATGTCAAAGAGGGTTTGACCAATTAATGCTGGTAGTTAATTTTTGAAAGACAAAAATGATAGATGAACCATAGTATCATTATTTTAATAATAATTATCTTTCTCCAACTTCATTCATTAAGAAATATGGAGCCTGGTCTATGTCTATTGTGAATTTAAGCAATCCTCACTGATTGTATAGTCTGCTAGTAATAGTACAAGATTTTTCTTTTAAAAGAATTTTCCATGCATTTTGAGTTTTGTAAGTTTACAGATTCAGAAAGTACATGTCTCAACTACTCAAAAGTTATTTAAAAAAGATACTGGCCAGTATTTATAAAGTCTACTTTGTGAAATCATGTCTACTTTTATTGTAGATTCCTTACTGTAGTTCACAGTATTTTAGATAGTAAGTTACCTAAAGCAGATATACCATTAAATGATTTACAAAAGTTTGTACACATTGAAAATTCAATGAAAATGAAAATAAATGTTTTCATGAACTTCATTTCATTCACATTTACTTTTTCTGACCTATCACATAGATGACAAAAACTTAGCAGAGTTTTCAGAAAATAGTAAGCAATCAGAACTCTGCTGTTATTATTTGACTACAGTTTATGACTTTTATAAGCCAAACACCCTGTTCTTCCACAAAGAATAATTTCTGCTGTCATACAGTTTGCCATTTATCAAGGAGGTAAATATTAATATAAAAACCACACTAACAAATATAAATTTACCACAGAAGTAAATCTTAAGAATACAAACCACATAGTGCTGCAAGAATATAAAAACAGGGACTTGAGCTGTGCATAGAAGTCAGGGAGGCTTCCTGGAGGAGATGATGTTTGAACTGAAAAAGGAGGAATCAGAAAATCAAGATAGTGAGAGACTGTACTCCTAACAACAACAAAAATAACATGTTTGAGAAAGTAAAGTTATTGTGTTTGGATAAAAGACACAGAGGAAAAGAAAGTGGACTTGAAACATATTTAGAGGATGAAATCCAGAGCAAGTTATGGATTGGATTAGAAGGGAAAAAGAAAACAAACTGTCAAATGATGACTCCTAAAACTCTAAGATGTCACTTAACCAAAGATAATATCATCAAAAATAAATTAATTTGCAACACATGATGAACCGAGAAAAGCCCAATATTTCTTCTGTGGCTTTCCTACTGAAAGTGTGTAACCAAAATCTAACAATATCAAGAAATGTCACAAAAACCCAAACTAAAGGAGAATCCACTTAAAAATACATCTGATTTTACAGTCAAAATATTCTTGAAAAATAACAAAATGAGAGGGCACACATTTTCTACTTTCTAAGTATAGTATAAAGCAACAGTAAAAATTATGATGCTGTACTAGCATATATAGAGATGGATGGAAAAGAAAAGAGAGATCAGAAGTAACCCTGGATATGTGGTTAACTAATTTTTTACAAATATGTCAAGATTTTTAGGAAGAAAGAGTAATTTATTTATTTATTTTTTTTTGGTACCGGGGATTGAACTTGGGTCCTTGCACTTGCAAGGCAGGCCACCGAATTGCTGAGCTAAATCACCAGCCCAAGAATAATTTCTTTGACAAGTGATGTTGGGAAACTAGATCTCCACATGTATATAAATGAAATTAAATCATTATTGTGCACCAAATAGAAAAACCAACTAAAATAAGAGCTGAAACTGAAAAACTCCTAGAAGAAACGAGCATATAGGGAAAAAGCTTCAGGACATGAGCTATGGCTATAATTTCTTAGCTATGATACCAAAAGCACAGGTAAAAAAGAAAAACATAAGCTAAAATAGACAAATGAGACCAAACCTTAAACTTTTGCATATCAAAGAAAATAATCAAGGAGTAAAGAGGTCAGCCTAAAATGTGGGATAAAATATTTGCAAATCATATTTCTGATAAGAGGCTAAAAGACAGAATGCATATGGTGTTATGGTTTGGATCTAATATGTCCCTCAAAAGTGTCCAGATTTGGAAGATGATTGGATCTTGAGCGTGTCATATTCATCATTGGATTCATCTATTGATGAATTTCATAGCTAATTATTCTGTTAGGAGATGGACCTTTGTTAGAGTTAGTCACTAGAAGTATATCCTGGAAGGGTGAATTCTTATCCTTGGATTTTTCCCTTTTCTCTCTGCTTCCTAGCTTTCCTGGGATAAGTAGATTTCTTCTATCACATCCTTGAACCATGCATTTCTGCCTCATAGCAGACCAACTTTGGACTGAAGCCACTGGAAATTGTGAGTTAAATGAACCTCTCTTCTTTTATTTGTGTATGTTAGGTATTGAGAAAATCATTAATACAGATTGTAGAACCACAGAAGTAGGGTTGCTACTCTGACTTCACCTGCATAGGTAGTATACAAGCCTTTGGAACTGGATTGCAGGAGAAGTTAGGAAAGGTCTGAAAATGCCAGCTAGAGAAGACCTACAGTACTGTAAGCCAAACCTGATGGAAGATTCTGGTCAGAGCTCAGAAGACCAGAATGCTGAGAGGAATGTAGACCCTAAAAACCAGGATCAGAGAATTTCAATTAGAAACAAAGTTTCCATTGGCAGTTGGAATAGAGACCACATTTTTTTATGTTCTGGGAGAAAATTTTTCTTCATTTTTCCCATGTACCAAGACTCTTCAAAAGCCTGACATAATGACAGTGGACTAATTAATCTGCTGGAGAAAATTTCAAATCAATCCAATGTCCAAGTTGTGACATGGATGTTGTTAACTGCTTTTAGCCAGATCTAAGGTGAGAATCAAGAGCAAAAAGCAGACATGCAAAGTCTGCAGTGTCATCAGAAAGGAAGCACCTACAAAGTTAGGAAAAAGGACAGCATGGTGGCTGAAAAGATTAGTAATAAAAGAAAGCCAATGCCTTGCAAGCACAAGAACCTGAGTTCAATCCCCGGTACAAAAAAAAAAAAAAAAAAAAACAAAAAAACCAAATAATCAGAAAGATTATTTGAAGGCATCTCAGGAATAAGCAAGACCCTACACTTGATAGACTTAAGGTTACCAAACTGTAAAGCTTTCACTGAAGAAAGAGTCCCTGGGACACTTGCTCCAGAGGGCCACCTGCAGAATTGGTTCCTCAGGGATCATTTCATTGTACTCAGCCATCCATGCATTCACAAGCCTCTGCATCCATGATTCAAGGGAACCTGGCCTCTGTGCTGTTTCTTCCAATCCAGACCTTTACACTTGACTCTTAAAAAAAATCTATGAGGGCATTTTAGGGGATTTAGCTCAGAGATGCTATCACCTGCCTTGCAAGTGCCAAGTCCCAAGTTAGATCCCCAGTACAAAAAAAAAAATAATCTAAGAATCAAGAGAGAATTCTGGAATACAGATAAAATTTTGAGTGATACCCTCATTATAGTTGTAATCAAAGCTTTTATTTTGTATGACTTTGCCAAGGAAAAGAGCAAGAGTACAGGGCCTTAAATATCTCCCAATATTTAGCAGCCTTGCAAGTGCCAAGTCCCAAGTTAGATCCCCAGTACAAAAAAAAAAATAATCTAAGAATCAAGAGAGAATTCTGGAATACAGATAAAATTTTGAGTGATACCCTCATTATAGTTGTAATCAAAGCTTTTATTTTGTATGACTTTGCCAAGGAAAAGAGCAAGAGTACAGGGCCTTAAATATCTCCCAATATTTAGCAGCTCTAATATATAACTACTTACTAAATAACT
>NW_022900928.1:50236360-50266405 GCF_012274545.1 Fukomys damarensis
TGTGTGTGTGTGTGTGTATTTGAGACAAGGTCTTATTTTGTATTCAGACTGGCCCTGAACTTACTATGTAGCCCAGGCTGGCCTTGAACTTACATCAATTCTCCTGCCTCAGCCTTCCGAGTCCTGGGATGCAAGTACGCACTACCATGCCCAGCTCTGGCTGTAATGGTTAAGCTTATCAATTTCATTGGTTTCGGAGCACATAGGAGATTAGTAAAGCACACTTCTTGGTGTGTTCATGGTCATGGTGACATGACCTGGAGATCTGTATCAATCTGGTTCCTGCACCCTTCTTCTCTGGTACTATTCTCTTTGTCTGCTTCATACCCACCATGAAGTAAGCATCTTTGCTCCATGATATTTCTGTCTTGGAGCCAGACAGCCATGGATGGAACCCTCTGAAACTGTGAGCCAATATTGAAGCTCTCTTCCTTAAATTGGGGGACATCAGTTATTCTGTTGGAACAACAGGAAAGTGACTAATACATTGTCTAATAGAGATCAGTCAGCTTATCTGGTTCTCTAATGAAAGGGACATAAGCTACTTGTTCCCTAAATATCTCTAAATATCTAGCTCTGTATCTTTTTTTTTTTTTTTTTTTGTCCGAAGGATCGAACTCGGGTCTCTAAATATTTTTCTACTTAATAACTGCTTGACCTTTTGATCTTCTCAGAGATGCCAGACTTATTGGGTGGCCTGAAGGTCCTCTCTAGCTACTTCTCTTCCTTTTCCTTTTTATCATTCACAGGTCTTGCCCACAATACACACCTCATATAACAGGCAGAACCACTGAGGTAAATCCCTGGCAAGCTCTGTATCTAAACAGCATATATTATTAGATAATCTTTCATGATCTTCTTTAGGACATTTGGGGGTATAACACATTTTTTGTCATAAAGGTGCATAAACATAAATATGTCAAATCCATGTTTATTCTTTAGAATATTTCTGTTGAGAAATTATTAATTTCATGTTTTATTGTACTAAAAAATGAGTGCATGGGCCAGAGATTTAGCTCAGTGGCATTACACCTGCCTTGCAAGTGCAAGGTCCTGAGTTTGATCCCTGGTACATAAAATAAATAAATAAATGAGTGAATAAATGCTTACTGGGAAAAAATCACAAAAATAAATTATTGCATTTTAATATTTATTGAATATTTATGAAAATGCACCAAAATTTTCAGCATCAGCCAGCCATGGTGGTGCACGCCTATAATCCCAGCACTCGGAGGCTGAGGCAGGAGGATTGCTGTGAGTTCGAGACCAGCCTGGGCTACATAGTGAGTTTCAGGTCAGTCTCAATTACATAGTGAGACCCTGTCTCAAAAAAAAAAAAAAAAAAAATTTTTTTCAGCATCAACTGGTTTTTAGTGTACAAAGTCTAAAAGCTAACATGAGAAATAAAAACCTATTTGAACTGCAATGAAAATGTAGTTCACATACATATTTCAACTATATTGGCATTCTACGAAATAAAATGTTTGCTTCAATTATCACACATAAGACAGTCTTCACACATGACAACAGCATCTTCCACACATACATATAACTTACACTAACAGCAAATGTGTTTTTCTTTCCTGGGCTTTTTGCAGGACATGTTTGACATTTTGATGGTCTTACTGTTTTATAAGTTGTGAAGTTCTTCTTATATTATACAATGTGTAGTTAACAGGAACATAAAATACTGATAAAATAAAGTATTAAATCCTTAATATGCAGTGCACATTTAGAATAAACACCATTTTCACATCAGCTGTTTACTTGCTTACAAAACTTAAAAAGGTAACATTAGAAATAAAAATCTATTTGAACTACAAGGAAAATACCAATGGAACTCTGAAACAAAAATATTCTTCATTTTAATTGTCACACCCAAGGCAGTCTTCACATATGAAAATTACATGTTCCACACACAAGTATCTCTTACACTGATAGGATGTATGTTGTGTTTTCCTGTCCTTTTCTGTAGCGCACAGTTGACATCTTTTTGGTTTTCCTGTTGTTGTAGTAGACTTCTGGGATGCTTCACCTGCCTGTTAACTTGTCAGCTCACCAGTGTGATTCACAGTTTTTTTTTAATAATTGTCTGGGAAGAAATTTTATTTTTCTCTGCTATAAATGATCTCTTATGAGCTCCAGTTCCAATCCTCAAAGAGAATTTGTCCATGATATGTGTTTTGTACTTGTTATTTTCTTCATAAACTATCAAACTATTTATGCCAAATATGTTTAGGATTGAATAAAACAAAACCGTTGGCCAATACTTTGTTTCAAGTGACATCATAGATGCTGCTTAACTCATCAACATCTATGCCACCTTTGGTTTTGTTGTAGAAAGTATCCATCTCAGGCCTCTGTTTTGAGGTTTCCTATCAGTATTTTCATCATGGTTCAATGTTGACACTTGTAGTACCAGTTTATTTTTCTTTGCTATATATGAGGCCAGGCTAAATCTTTCTGAATCCCAAAGATTGTACTATATATGCTCTGTTTTAAAGCTACAACATTTCATTTGGAATTTCTGTTTTGTTCCTGCATACAAAATGAAAAACTGCACATGTAACATTAACTGCAACTGGTAAACCAATTGTTGGATGTCACGTTCCAATTAGTTTCAGAGATAGGAACAGATAATGATATAGGGGGAAGAGGTAATTCCCAAACCTGCTAGGTATCTGAAACTTGAGTTTGTGTTCTCTAAAATCAAAGAATGAATTCTAGGAACAACAGAGGTTAAGATTAGGAAAAATTTACTGAAAGAAAGAAAGTTTCTAAGAGAGACAGAACAGGGACCAGAGAGTGCATTGCCTGGGATCTTATTTCCAATGAGATATTTATGGAGCAAAGCCATGAGGTGAGGCAGGTTCAAAATGGGACAAAACTATAAGACCCAATGTAAATGGAAAATTACAAGGTGAACATGAGGTGGGTAAAACCATGACCAGCCAATAAGATTCCAAGTACAGTCACTCAGGTAATACTGATTAATTGGGGGTCAAATGCGGGGGGAGCAAGTCACATAGCAAGCATACAAGGATTTTCAGTAAGGGTGGGTCAGGGATTTTTTCCTGAAAAGGCTTGGTTAAGACCTTGGCCCCACCCAGATGATTGATACATATTTAGAATATCAATCACTGCTATTTATCCCCAGGGAAAGCACAGGAGGGTGTAGTAGTTTCTCTTCTTTTAAAAAGTTGGCCTTCAGTGTATGTGTCTTGATTGTTCTCCATATTGGCTCTTTGATTGTCCTCCATGTTGACTTCTCAAAGGCAAGCCCTATCTAACTCATTACAGGATAATCTAATTAACTTACCTATCTACAATAATAGGAGCAACAAATCTGTACTTTTTTTTTCATTTATCGATTTTATTGGTACATTGTAGGTATACAGTACAATTACGTCCATTATTGGGATTGTGTACCTTTACATGACAGTTCTTGGTTCTCATTTTTTTCCCCTTGTCCCTGCCCTCCCTTCACCCGCTCCTCCCCTCCCCATTTACAAGCACATTATTTCCATTTTTCATTTTCTCATATCTTTTTCTTTTCCCTTATTACTTTTCCCCTACCATTCCCATTTTCCCTACACCTTTAGCCCTTTTCTTCCTACTTCACATGATATGATTATATGATTAGGATATTATGTACTAGTTTTTCACACCAGAGAAACTATTTGGTATTTACACATGTGTGACTTATTTATTTCAGTTAGGAGTATATCCTCAATATGTATCCATTTTCCTATGAATGACTCGAATTTCTCATTCTTAATGGCTGAGTGGTATTCCATTTTATAGAAAAACCACATCTTCTTTATCCAGTTTCCAACTGATGGGCAAATGGGCTATTTCCAAGTTTTAGCTATTACGAACTGTGCTGCTATAAACATTGGTGTGCATATATCACTGTGGTGTGATTCTTTTAATTCTTTTGGAAAGATACCCAGCAGAGGAATGGCTGGGTCAAATGGAACCTCTAGTCTCAGCTCTTTGAGGTATCTCCATATTGATTTCCATAGTGGTTGCACCAGTCTGCACTCTCACCAACAATGGAGAAGGATTCCTTTCTCCCCACAACCCTGCCAACATTTATTCTTGTGTGATTTCTTGATAGCAGCCATTCTTTGTGGAGTGAGGTGGAATCTCAGTGTTGTTTTCATCTGCATCTCTCGAATGACCAGTGATGTGGAATATTTGTTCATATATTCATTTGCTGCTTTTACTTCCTTGTCTGAAAAATATCTTCATTTCAGATGTCCATTTTTGAATTGGGTCTTGAGTTCTTTATATATTCTAGATAATAGTCCTTTGTCTGAGGAGTAGCTGGTAAAAATTTTTTCCCACATTGTAGGTTGTCTCCTAGTTCTGTTGATGGTTTCTTTTGCAGTGCAGATACTTTTTAATAAGATGAGATCCCACTTGTTGATTCTTTCTGCTAGTTCCCGTGCTACTGAGATTTTGTTCAAAAAGTCTTTTCCTATGCCAATGTCTTCCAGAGTTCTGCCTCACTTATCTTCCAGCAAGTTTACTCTTTCTGTTTTAATATTTAGATGTTTCATCCACTTGGATTTTAATTTAGTGTATGGTGAAAGATGAGGGTCCAGTTTTAATCTTTGGCAGGTTGGAATCCAGTTTTGCCAGCACCATTTATTAAAGAGGATATCTTTCCTCCACTGAGGATGATCACCTCCTTTGTCAAAGATGACGTAGCTGAGTACATCTGGATTTGTTTTTGTGTCTTTCAGTCTGTTCCACTGATGCTCAGGTCTCTTTCTTTGCCAATACCATGCTGTTTTTATCACAGTGGCCTTGTAGTATAGCTTCAAATTGGGAGTTGTTATACTTGCTGCCATGTCTCTGTTGCCTAGGATGGCTTTTGCTATTCTAGGTCTCTTCTGGTTCCAAATGAATTTTTGGATTCTTTTTTCTAGTTCTGTGAAATATAGTGTCAGAATTTCAATTTGCATTGCATTGAATCTGTATAGCAGTTTTGATGGTATGGCCATTTTCACTATGTTGATTCTTCCTACCCAAGAGCAGGGGATATCTTTCCATTTTGTTATATCCTCTTTGACCTCTTTTTTAAGAGTTCTGTAGTTTTCATTGTAGCGGTCTTTTACTTCCATTGTTAGATTGATTCCTAGATACTTCATTTTTTTGGATGCTATTGTGAAAGGAATTGTTTCCCTAATTGCTCTCTCAGTGAATCTGTTATTTGTGTACAAGAAGGCTATTGATTTTAGGGTGTTGAACTTGTATCCAGCTACTCTGCAAAAAATGTCAATTAAGTCAAGAAGTCTTTTGGTGGAGTTTTTTGGTTCTTCAATGTATAGTATCATATCATCAACAAATAATGACAGTTTAACTTCTTCCTTTCCTATCTTTATTGCTTTAATTTCTTTCTCTTGTCTAATTGCTATGGCTAATGTTTCCAGAACTATGTCAAAGAGGAGTGGTGATAGTGGGCATCCTTGTCTTGTTCCTGATTTTAATGTGAAACAAATCTTTTCTGAACATCGCTTACTTTATTACTAGATGAAAAAGAAAATGGTGGCTGGACTCCAGGATAAATGTCTAAACTGGAGGCATAATAAGTCTTTACATGTACAAGGTTGATTTTTTTTTTCTTTTGGCAGTTTCAGAGATCAAACTCAAGATCTTGTGTTTGGGAAGGGGTGATAAATTTTCATTCCATAATTTGAAGGGTTTTTTTTTTTTTTGGCATGCACTCCCTGAAGCTATTGCAGTCATGAAATACTGCAAAATGTTCATCAGTAATCATGTATTCAGATAATGTATGAATTGCTTGACAATTCCTTAGAAATCTGTCAAACAATGGATTACAGCCAGATTATCAGTTCTTTTTCTTTCATGGTGAATAGTTTCATCATCAAACCTCGGGCAATTTTGAAGGAAATCAAATCTCAGTGTCATTGTTATTCTACAAACCTCAAGCCCACACTCACTCACCACTTTTCCATAAATCCTTTACATTCCTGCATTTACCATGAGAAAGCCCTGTGTAGAATAGCAGACCTCTGAATGTTTTCAGTTCAGCTAGTTAGGTATCATAATAAATATATTTCTGAGTACAGCTATTGGTGCAATCAGAAGATTTTACTTGTATTTCTGCCTTTGTATGTTTCACATCTTATAACATTTCATCTGTTACAATTTACAGCACTAAATGGCAGTGAGTGCTATTCTGCCAATTGAAAGGGAACAGTGACGCTCAACAACTAGGCCACGCACACCGCACACCAACAGGTCCAACTGGAGATTTTATTCAGGGGAGCAGAGCAGAGAGAGAGCAGAGAGAGAGATGAGGAAGTGCTGGCCTACTTATAGGGATTGGAGCCAAAGACCTCCTTATTAGGGTGGGGTAGGCTGCTCTTAGCCTATTGCAAGCAACATTGCCCTTCAAGGAGGGAGCCTTGCAGGAAACTTTGGGTTTCCATTCTATATGTTGACGTTATCTTGGGGAAAAGGAAACTTAAGACATGGGTTTAGGGGGAAGAAGAACCTGGAAGTCCAGCTCAAAATGGTGGTGTAACAAAATACTTTAACATCATCAACTCCCTAACACCAATAGGTTTCACCTCTACCAATTTTCTCATTATATTTTCAGACCTAGATCTAACATTCCCTTTAGTTGTGTGATGATTTTGCAACATTTTGACTAGTCAAATATGCACTCACATTCCTGCTTTCATCATCTGAATCAAAGAGATATGCATTCCCTGGGTCTGTATCAGTTTATTCTTGTTCCCTTTCACTGTCACAGGACCTTTGGCCTATGTGACCAAGGTTAAAGTTGTCATTATCATCATAATCACCATCATCATCATCATCCACCCTCACCACTCTTCTGTTAAGAAAACATGTATTTTACCAGAGTGGATAATCTTCAACATCCTTGCATGAGTAATCTTTTGATTTACTTTCAACTTCTTCCAAAACTGACACATCCATTTTTTTATGTGCCATTGTACTGAATTGGGCAACTTCTACCAGAAAAATTAAAAGAAACCTTTTTAAAAAACAAATCTTAGAGTGGTGTGAGTGTGTTATAACCTGTGTGATGTTCAGGTAAACATAAAAGCTGTTAGAGCATAATGTGGGTAAAAATCCTAGTTTTGACACTTTTGCACAGGTGTAAACACTTTGGGGTTCATCATACCAGGTGAGTAAATACAAAGATTGCTTCCTATATTCCTCAGGGAAAGATACTTAAACACATAGTTGGATGCTATTACACTAAAGTAAAAGTTTACAGTAGAAAAGTAAGGGATAGGTTTTAGAAAACTAGTGTTATGCATGTGGGGAGAGATTCTGATTTCATGAGTTATTATCAAATTCACTGAAAATTGCTCTCACCCTGAGAAAAAAGAAGTGATAAAACATGGACCACAGTAATAAGTTCAGCTAACTTAGTAACTTATTCTAATTCTTATACAGTTTATAGCTGCTATAACTCTTACTAAATCACAGCAAAGTATACTTGTTCTATGATATGATAAAGTTAATAGCTATTAATTAGAGAAGAGGAGATAATTTCATTATTTCTTATCACAAAAGTAAAAAATATTCATATTGAAAAAAATCAAAATAACGAGAATTTTATGAGAAAATAAAAATCACCAATTCCATTGTCAGAAGTAATCTCTCATGTTATTATCATTGCTGTTTGTTTTTTGTTATTGTTGTTTGTCGCAAGCCGTGATGTCAGGATCCTGCCAGCAGGTCCTAAACCTGAAAGGATGAGGACAGAGAGATGGGAGGCACTTTTCTTCTCATGTTACTTGCTTGCTTTATTACAGAACCTTTTCCTTTTATACTCTCCAGCTGCACAGGAGCGAGAGTACTGCCCACACATTCCAGAAGGAAACAATAACAACTATTATGGGTTACATCTGCTAGGCAATAGATCAGACCACCAGCTGAACTAGCCCATTGATATGGGTGACGGCATGTCCACACTGCTCGGGTGAATCACAGATCAATATGGCTGTACTCTCCATAGTTGTTGTTTTGTTTTTTTGTTTTTGCAGGTGTGGTGCCACTGAGCTAAATCCCTGGCCCCTTATCATTGCTTTTTTTTTTTTTTTTTTTGGTACCAGGGATTGAACTCAGGTCCTTGTGCTTGCAAGGCAGGCCACTGAACCACTGAGCAAAATCCCCATCCCATCATTGCTTTTTAATGATTGAAATATTTACACTAATGCACAAACATATATGTTTAGTATGGTATCAGCAGAAACTTGAAAGCTACCCTATCTACAAGAGCCTGGTTAAATAAATTAGGGCCATCTATGCAAAGGATCACTATAGTAGAAAGTAAGGGATACTTACTTGAGTTAATACCTCAGCACAATCAGCAGCAGGGGATAATTTTTCTGTGATGTCTCAACACTCTATGTCATAGATTACTGGTATGCAGTCCACTCCTCAATGGCAGTAAACTTAGCACTTCCTTAAGACCAAGGACATAACTAAACCAATACGAGATTCCATCTTTGTGGAGTTTTGTTTCATTTTAAGGAACTTTGTTTGATAGAAGGCACAGAATAATTCTTGGCCAAAGCAACAAAAGAAACATGTTTTTCAGCAGATAAACTTCATTAAAAGTAACTGATTTAACAGTCATCTCAATGGGGGAAAGTAGGAAGAGAAAAGGTGGCAACACCTGAAGCTTAAGTGAAGATTCCTCTAAGGAGGGAACACTGACCAGCTGGTGAAGTGCTTCAGGAGCTCAAAGGTGTTCTGAAGGACATGAATATTCCCAAATTTACAGAGTTCTTATATGATTGAAATATTACACATGTGAAGCTGTTAGCTGTAATTATTGGTGGAAGGTCAGTTAGACCAGGAATTAAGTAGCAAAGCATTCAATCAGAATTCTGGAATTAAATCTCACTTTTTTCGGGGGTGGGTATGGGGATTGTACTCAGGACCTTGCACTTGCAAGGCAGGTGTCGGCAACAGTGAACTAAATCCACACCCTGATCTCACTTCTGAGAATACTAGCTGGGTCATAGAAAAATCTCTGTTTTCTTCTTATTATAGTGGATGCTATGGTTTGGGTCTAGATGTCACCCTGAAGCCTTGTGTGGTCATAAGTGACTTTTTTCAGATCTGGCTCAATCTTGAGTGTGTGATGTTGGCATTAAAGGCATGTGATTGCTAAACCAATATGCTGATTGGTTTGGCACTGCGCTAATCCTTGTAGTCTGGATAAGATGAAAAGGGCAGAAAAATGCTCTTAAGATTCCCTTGTTGCTTTTGCTACCACATGGGCAATAACAAAACTATTTCTCCTCTGTGAAGCCCCTATGCCCAGCCACCCTGCCTTAGAGTTAACCAATTATTTGCTGAAACCTCTACAAACTGTGGGTTAAACTTTTCCTCCTTTAACTTTGGGTGTCAGGCATTTTGTCTCAACAAGAAAAGTAACTAACAGAATTCAGTAACAGAGAAGTGGGGTCATTGCTGTGACATCACTGACCATATGGCTCAAGAGTCTTTGGAACTGGTTTGTGGAAAGCGGAAGATTTAAGAAAGGTTTGGAGATGCCAGCTGAAAGAGTAGAGCTGGAACGCCTTAGGCTGTACTGTATGGGAGATTCCGATCTGAGCTCGGAAGACCAGAAAGCTATTAAGGTCGAGGCTGAGATTTTTGCTGACAAGAAAGATGCATTGGCAGCTGAACTCCAGCAATGTGTGTTATGGCTGACAGAAAGTCTGTCTCCATTTTGCTCATGTCCAGAGGCTGCCTGAGTCTGAGATTAAGGGGGGACAGACTAATCTGGCAGAAAAAATTTCAAGGTAGTCTAACATTCGGGTGGTGGCATGGCTGCTGTTGTTTTAGCCAGATTTATGTTGTTTATCAAGAGCAAAGAGGCTGGCAGAATAATTTAAAACATTTTGAGTCTGGCTAGTAAGGAAGCTCCAGTAAAATTGGGGCCTGCAGAAATAGAGCAGAGATCTTGATTGCTCACAAGGAACAAAATAAAAAAGCCTGAGAGCATCACAAGAAGCAGTAGGACTCCACCTTTCTCAGCCTCCAAATTATAAAAGTGAAACACTTTGCTTTGGGAAGAGAGCCCCAACATACCATGTTCCAGAATGGCAGTGGCCTAGGGAAGTTGTTCCTTGGGATTTGGTTCATAGCCACTGAACCTCTACTGGCAAAGGAGAAGGAAGTCTGGCTACTGTTACAGGTGGCAGCAGACCTTGGCAATATCCATATGGTGCTAGTTTTAGGCACATGCAGACTGCTATAGTTGTGGAGTCAGAAAGGCTTCCACCCAGATTTCAGAAGAAGGCCTGGTAGGCCAGGCAGCGTGTCCCTGAGAGGGAAGTGTGTGAAGCTGTGTGTGTGTGTGTGTGAAGCCAAAGGTTCAGTGGAGACCCAAGACTGGGAATGCCAGGAACATGGCTCACCCGAGGAAAACTACAAGGAAAGAGCAGAGCCGGCCCAAGAGAGAAGATGTGGAAGCTACAACTACCACAAGTGCAGTAGGGCAGAGCCACCCAAGCCCTTTGGAGTTCACAACTTGCCACAGATTGCTAGGGATGCTGGATGTGGATCTAATATCTGTGGGATTTAACGTCTGCCCTGCTCGATTTTGTTGTTGCTTTGTTCCCATTCTTTGCTATCCCCGTTTGTAACCTTTGGAGTGAAAGTGTCTATCTTGTCTCACTGAATGTTGGAAGAATTTAACTTCCTTTTCATTTATACAGAGGATTGAAGATAAGAATTTGTCTTAAATCTCAGAGTAGACTTTGGACTTTTACTTTTCTGTAATGCTGAAACTGTTGGGACCTTTCCCACTGTAAGTTTGGGTGTCAGGTATTTTGTCTCAGAAATGAGAAAATTAACTAACAGTGACTTCAAATTGATTAGAACTCACTAAACATTACTAAAATAGCAAACTGATCTCTTTGTGATGAGATAGGTATAAATTTTCAAAACAATCCTCGCATGTATTACTATTTTTCCCACTTCTTACTGCAGTGCTTAGAAAACTGATGATAGTATGTTCAGATAACCTTTGTGATGAGATAGGTATAAATTTTCAAAACAATCCTCGCATGTAAGTATTACTATTTTTCCCACTTCTTACTGCAGTGCTTAGAAAACTGATGATAGTATGTTCAGATAGTTTTCCCAAGACCATATAGAAGTGGTAGAAAATGTACTGAGCTAGGATTCTTATGCCTCAGTTGATTTAGTATGCTATAAGAGAATGCTACAGGCTGGATGATATGATAAACAGAAATTCGTTGGCTCAAAATTCTGTAGGAATTTTCTGGGAAGTTTGACATCAATGTACCTGCAGGTCAAATGATTCTGACTTCAATATATTCAATATATTTCTATATAGTTCAATATAGTGCCTTGAATGCCTTATTCCCACATAGCAGAAATCAGAACAAAGAGGCAGAGAAGGATTAAACTCACCTTTTTATAAAAGCATTAATCCCACCTCTTAATATCATCACTATGGCAGTAACATTTCAACATGAGGGGACACTCAAGACAAGGCACCATCTAATATATATCACTTATTTATTAACCTGCTCATTTCATAATAAGCTTCATGAAAGTAGTAATTATTCATTCCCTATATTTTTATTTCTGATGTGTTTATTTACTGATATATTTCAAGCCCTGTGAACAGACTGACACATAACAGGCATTAGGTATTTGTTGAGTGGATATGAATCAGGCAGAGACCCTAAATATTTTCTCACTTTGTAATGGCCACTATGTTGAGAAATAATAGAACATATATTATTTTGTCTGCATTTTGTGAAGAAAACTTAAAATGGTGAAATAAATTGCTAAATAACATACTTATGAGAGTCTAGACCTCTGGTTGCTAATGTATTACAAGTTCTCTCCCATTATAGCACAGCTCTCTCCCATTACTACAGAGTTCATACTTTACATTGAAGACAGAATGTCAAAAGGGTACCAGAGGAAGTGTGAAAAGAACGAGCTAGGCTCATGATAAAATCTTTGTAAAATCAGTGCACACGTGGGTCACAGTTTATTTTTTTTATGGAAAATACTATTGCAAATAACAAGGTGCTCTCCTCATAATATCCAACAGATTGAAAAATATCAGCAGAGTTTTTTTCATTCATCTGAATATTCTTAAGAATGTAGTCCCAACCCTTGGTCAAAATAAACTAGTCAAATTACTCTCTGGTTCTTTTTAGAAATCATGAATAAAAACTGTATTTGAAAAGCATGGAAAAAGATGAAAATTATTCTAGTTCAAGTTTCCCAAATAGCAACTGGAGTTATAATCACTAATAAAATATTCAATGACTTCAAAGTAGCACTTAGAGAAAATAAGTTGGTAAATGCCACATGGCCACTCTACTTGGAACTTCACAGAGTTTTGTAAATCTCAATTAATTAGTGTTTATAACCTACTATGAGATCACTGGATAAACAGTAGATAATGATAATTAAGTGTTATTATTATATGAAATGCATTATTACATTTAAACCTTCATGAAAATTGTTAAAATTAAAAGCTGCCATATGGTACACCCCATAATGTGATTTTAAGAAATGTGTATCACCTTTTTAGTCTGAGCCCTGAAAGACATTTGAAATTGGTTAACTGCCATGAAAGTTGAAATGTTTTTATGGATAATGAAATGGAATGCAAAGAGATACAGAGCACACAAAACTATAAACAAAGCATTCTTTTCCTTGATCCCAGTCTTTATGTTGATCTGGTATAAAGACTACAGAGTCATAATTGAGACAAGACTTACCTGCCAAACAAGGCAATAAAGAAACAAGTCTGTAACTGTTGTAAGATCTCATTGATATCCACACGCCTTAGAGTTCTTGCAAAAACTATCAGGCCTTTGTTCTTCAAATAGCTGCTTCTACTGCTAAAGGAATCAGAATTACTGAGTTTTCCCTTGAATTTCCACATATGTTGGAAACCAATCTCAGCATGCTCACTTATAAACTATACACTTGAAAGATATTCCAGTTTAACAAAATTAAATCTTCATCTTTTTTTTTTTTTTTTTTTTTTTTTTTTTTTTTGGTAGTGAGGATCGAACTCTGGTCCTTGTCCTTGCGAGGCAGGCGGCCGAACCACTGAGCAACCCAGTCCTAGATCTTCTTATTGTAGCTTTACATTGCATCATGCAGTGAATGGAGATGGCATGTTGTACAACAGCCCACTTCCTCAATATTCTTTTTCAATAACTTCTCCCCTTATCCCTGGGAAAATGGAGAAGCTCCCTTATTTTCAAACAGGTGAAATACTATGTGAATCTATTTTAGTAGATCTCAATTATTTGTACAGATGGACATAAATGAGCAGAGGTCAGAGGTCTTTTTATATCCATGACAATCAGTGTGTTGAAAGTTTATAAAGAAACATTGTGTAACAGGTAAGCATATTTGTCAAGATCTCTCTGCCAGTGTTTTCGCCATAGGCTCTGTCCAGGCACACTTTTCTTTGGTATTTGTTAGTAGCAGCATGACTAAATAGTGTGTGTTTATGCAGTGTTATGGTTTGGATATAATATGTTCCCCAAAGACTGTTGAAAGTTTGTTCAGTGCAGCAATGTTCAGAGGTAGGGCTTTTGGAAGGCGATAGGATCATGAAGGCCCTAACTTTACCAGTGGATTAATCCACTGAAGGATTCTTGATCTTACTATTGGGAGGTGATGGAAACTAAGGAGAGAAGGCTTTAAATGATGGTGTTCGATTATAAATTCATACCCTTAGAGACTATACCTTGCTTGCCCTCAAGCCTTTCCTCTCTGGCTCTTTATGTCTCTCTGTGCTTTCTAGCTTCTAGGAGGTGATCAGTTTTGTTTCACCTCATGCTTTCTGCCTTGATGTTTGGCCTCACTTCAGGCTCAAAGTTATGGGACCAAAAGACCATGGACTGTATCCTCTGAAACTGTGAGCCAATATAAATCTTTCATACTTTAAATTGATTTTTTCAGGTATATTATCACACTACAGAAGCTGATTAACACAGACAGCAAATAATTCTGGCTATCATAGAATGCACATAGAATGTAAGAATGAAATGAAAAGCTTTTTTAAAAACTCTGTCACTGTTTGTATTTCTCCTTTGGGAACTTGAAAACAAATACTGATCTGATTTACACAAGAGGAGTTTGCATAGATTATCATAAACTACTAAGCGATGTCATTTCAGAAATATTTTGGAAAGTCTGATAAAAGGATAAAATAACCAAGATTAGTATAAAATGTCTTCTGCTTATTTAAACTTAAATTATATTCATGGAGATTTTGAAAATATTTAAATCAACACATCTACATATGCTATACATGCTTGACTATAAAATTACAGATATTGTCAAATCTGTATAGACACTATAAGGTCAGTGAATTTTTTCTACATTTTTTTTTCCACTACTGGAGATTGAACGCAGGACCTTGCACTTGCCAGGCAGGTGTGGTGCTGCTGAGCTAAATCCCCAGCCCTTTCTTACATAATTTTGAAAATAGTGTTTATTTATTTTAAACACAGGCAGCATTTTTTGATTCTCACACACCCATTTTCTGTAACACCAAAAACATTGTCCCATCTTCCCAATAAAAGCCACAAGACTATTTTAAGCACTTGGCTATCTTTTGAGAAGCCTCTTAATTATGTGGTTTAGATGCTTTTGTTGCTTATGGAATATTTCTAAGTTATGGTCATTTTTTCAGTCAGACCTCAAGCTACATGATATATGAATTAGTTTCCTTAAAATACTATGCTTACCATTTCTTTTGGCTTTTTTTAATATAGTTTTCCATGAAGTCTAACTCTTTGTCTTTACAATTAACTTTATCAGTCCATTTTGTGCACTGTATTTTTTAGTCCAATCTAACACTGATATTTTGTTTGTTTGGTTGGTTGGTTTGGCTTTTGTTTATTTGTTTTGTTTTGTTTTTGAGAGAGTCTGTGTAGTTCAGGCTGACCTTGTATTCACCATGAAGCCCAGACTGGCCTCAAATTCACAGTGTTTTTCCTGCCTTAGCCTCCTGAGTTCTGAGATTACAGGTGTGATCTACCATGTCCAGCTAATGGCAGTGTTCTTGTTTGTTATTTATAAAATTTATATCAATGACTTTTTTCAGATTTTATTTTTAACTTTCTACTTTCTCAAGGTGATATCTTAATATATCTATACAAAATAAAGCAATAGAAGTTAATTGTGAAATTATATAATTGTGAAGATATTAAAATGATTAAGTATTTGTTAATGATGAGGCTTTTGAGATTCTAGGAATTAAAGAACTCTCAGCTGGGTTCCTTCTTGTTTTCAGGAACAGACAATACAAGTTAGATGTACACACTTAGCTTTCAAGCCAGGTACTTCTTGACCTCTATCAGTTATCTCAGACTTCAACAACACCCTGCATGAAGCTACCCTTTAACAAGAATAAGAAGGAGAAGAAGAAGGAGGAGGAGGAGGAGGAGCAGCCTTATTTACATGGTTTTACTCTTTCTCTGCTGTCATTCTGGCCCAATTTTCTCTTCTATCCTACCCAGATACTGCAGAAGAATATTTAAGGAAAATCAGATCAATACCATAGCATTTTTAAAATCATATTGTACTATTTTATTTATTAAATATAAGCTTTTCTTTATTTCTAATAGTTTTATTTTTATAATTTACTTTCAATTATTCTAACAGTAAAACTTGAAAGTTTCAAAAGAATGTTATATTTAAAAAGCAAAAAAGTTACAAACAGGAGTTTTTGTACCTATTGGTGTTTCTTGTAATAGCGTACTATATTTAAAGTTACTTTTTTAAATAGTTTTCAAGCACTTGCAAAATACTCCAAAGTTTTCCCAGGTCACACAGTACACAAAATTATTCTTATTTTGAGAGAGAAATTTGCATATCTATGTCACTTCCATAGAAAATAAAGAAAATTTTTAAAGCAGTTAATGCATTCTCCGACCTGAATATCAGCAGAAGGGATAAAAATAGCGAACATCTACTACTGTCTAATCTTCAGCAATCCCTTTTCTCTCCAGGAATTTTACCTTCCTACCTCTTGTACTTCTGATACAATGATTAATTCTGAAAGGCCCACCAGTCTCCTGGCTTAGTGAGTGAGGCAAAATTGGCAAGTCAGAATACCCCAAGTCTCACTCTGCTGAGACTGGTCCCAGATAGGGACACCTGGTTCTTCTTTGAGCTTTTTTATATGAACATAGGATTTTACCTTTTCTAGAACAGGAAGCACTAAGAAATATATAAGGCCATAAGTAAGTAGCTTTGGATTGTACTCTCAGGGCAGTTATCAGCAAGAAAAACTGAGCTGAGGATTAGGAATAGAATTGAAGATAGACATAAAAAAAATGATAGGCAGACATAGAAAACACCTAAGTTATGCTGTGTTGAAAGTTATGCCTCTGAAGTGTTCAATTAAGCTCTATTCTCACAAAATAATAAAGTTTTTTTTTGTCACTTGCAATTGAAAGAGGTCTTCTAGAGGATAAATGAGACAAAATGTGTGAAATACAAAGGTCTTTAGAAACTTAAGAGATAACTATGATTTTTTAAAGAATACCGTGCCACCCTCTCCAAAAAATTATTATGATAATTATCATGAGTAGAAATTTCTCAGAGAAATGCAGTCAGGAATGTACCATGTGAAGTTGGTGATAAATATGACTACTCATGACATAATCTTTAACTAAAAATCAAATACTCCATTCAAAAAATAAGGGGTGAACTTGCGTCCTAAAATTCTGGAGAATTTCTGTATAATAACATATAAAAACTACGCTCTAATGAACCATCATATATGATAGTTTTGAAAGCTGTCTATAAAAGTCAACCTTTTAAGTCAAATTTGGTGGTGCATTTCTATAATTCCAGCAGTCAGGAGGCTGAGGCATGAGGATTGGGACTTCAGGGCCAGCCTGGACTACATAGAAAGATGTTATCTCCGAAAACATCAATAAATTTTACTTTCATCTTCAAAGGAAATGCTCAAAGAACAGAAACGTTATGATATTTCGTATTTTTGTTTCTTCTGTGACTAAGATGGCTTCTCCCCTGTCCACCACTCCTCCCCCACCAAGTATTAAGTTGGATTGTTACCTTAAAAGGCAAAAAGTAGTGGTTATATTTGTCCCTGTTGGAACAGGAAATAAACAAACAGCTGTGGTTAGTGCGTAGGCTCTTAAGATCTTCAGAATGCAGATTGTTTAGATATGTCTCAAAAATGAGATTCCCAGGATAGAGGTCCGCTTAGAACACAGTTTACAGGTAGAGCAAAGATATCAGGGATAAGTCAAATCTGGAATCCTAGTTCAATTTCTTTATAAGCATAACTTTAGCAAAACAGCTATGTTAAGTAACCCTCACTCTCTGACATATGGGTGGACAATTTTCTGACACATCAGAAAATAAATAGGACAAATCTGTTTTTAGTCTGCGTGTTTTCCTCTTTACTAAAGGAAAAAGGCCCTATGATTTTAAACCAAGGTTCTATGAAAACAGAAGGCCATATTTGAGCAGTAACAAGAATGGCACTTTTAACAGTTCAATATAACAATTATTTGAGCACGTGCAGTGTGAGACTGGGTGACAGTGGTCATACAAACTGATGAATATTCTATTTCTAAGTAGGATAGTGAAATGTAGATGTTCAATCTATAAACTATACAAAAGAGAAAATGTCTCTATTTGCTGTATAGAGAAGGAAGGATTGAAACCACATATATGGATTTCTGATCAAGTAATCCTTCCACTGTACCACAGGCTTAAGAATCCACATGTCTACATTCATCTGATTTTCCCCTATTGGCATCAGACTAACAAATAAATGTATATTAAGTCCCCTGTGAAGCCTGGAGGAGACACAGTGTTAAACTGAGATTGTGAATGGCTGGAAAACTTTCTGAAGAAGTTATGCCTATCTACGTTTTCTTTTAAAATTGGGATTTTTTCCTTGGATGAGAATGGATATTACAGGAAGAGAGACCCAGAGGTAAGAAAATCAGGAGCTTGGAGACAACTCAATGTTACTAGAGAGTAAATAAGGACTTCTGAAGGAGTTGGAGGAGAAATCTCCTTCCTAGAGTGTTTATTCCAAGTGGATAAGTGCTTCCTTGAAGCCATACATGAAGTAGCCTCAAAAGCTACTAAGTTGTGCAAGTTTCTATGGCTTCTAGGATCAAGAGAATAGTGTTCCCATAACGCATGATAAGCAGCTAGTAAAAAAATAAACCTGCATTTTGCCAACATAATTATTTTTCATCAAACCATTCTCTCAAATGGCATTTGCATGTTGGTGCAGTCATATTTATATATCAAGGATAGAGTGGAGGGAACCCATTTCCTATCTCCTACTCTCTCCCAAGCTTAATCCCAACTCAACTTTACACTAGTCCAGCATCCTGGTCTTCCATATTACAAAGTAGGCATCTTTATGTATCTGAGTAAAAATAAATAAATAAATAAATATTTTAAAAAGCTAAATGCTGTATTTCAGGTTTTTGTCTTGTTCTCAAAGGCAAATGAACTTCACTCTTTCTTCTAGCCCCAGAGAAGGTGCTAAGAAAAATTGAAAGGCAAAAATGATTCACTGGGGTGTTGAAAGACTTCAATACTGCCAGAATTTGTCCCCCTTAAATGAAAGATGAAAGGTAGCCACAATTCCAGCTCATCCATAATGTTTAATCATACTTTGGCTGGAGGTTCAAGTAAAGATTTTCAATCTTTCCATTCTATTTTTAGTTCTGATGACACATCAACCAAAATGTAATCACAATGTTCTTTTTGCATTATTTGAAAATTCTCTAAGCTTCAGCCTCAATAAACAGACCTCTGGAAAATTAGGGTAAACACAGCCTTTTCAGCAGATTCTTTGGAAGACAAGTGAGGCCTCTGACTTACAATATTAGAATTAAGTTACATGTAGAAGAATAGTACAATTATTTTACACTTTTAATTTTTTTCACTTAGAAATAACAGTTGGCAGATTGATTATACTCTGTCATAGGAAAAACCAAAACAATTTTTTTTCTTTTTATTCTTTCAGAAAATATTTATTGAGCAGGCATGATACGACAAACAATTATAGATAAGAAGACAAGATAGTTTTCCTTTGGCTAGAAGTGACAGTCAATAGAATAAACAATATGAGTGAATAGCAAATGCTATGAAAGAAACCAGAATAGGACACTACTGCAGTAGAAAGTTGATATTTGGACTCAGAAAAGGAGCAACAGAACAGAGTAGATATTTGCTAAGTAGGTATAGCAGGGTAGTGCTGTTGGCAAGGGATTACAGAAGGGCCATCTCTCCACAAGCAGAAGTCACAACAGAATCAAAGGCAAAAAGGTACCATTAGGCTTAGTGCAGGATCTCTCTGATTGGCATAATGTCCAGTTATTAAGGAGTAAATTTCTCATGTGCCTTGTAGTCACTTTGAATTGTTTTTTCAACCATATAGGGACATAACACAAATCCCTGTAGCTATTTTATGATTATAAAAAACAAGTGAATAAATTAATTATAAAGAAAAATACAAAACTGATATTAATTATTTAAATAATGTCAATTTAATGGTGTAAATGAGTTTTTTTATTGAAACTCTATTACCCTGATTGCTATGAATCTTTATAAGTTGACAGGGGTTATGCTACTTGAGGGAAAGGGTTATACTACTTTGTTCTTAGTGGTGATTTAATTCTTTCATCAATTTAAAAATATTAGAACTATTGCCAGGTCTTTATTTATACAGCAAGCTGTGACGATATCATTTGGTCTTCATTTTTAATGATGTGTCACTGAAAATATTGCCTGCTTTTTTTCTTTCTCATTAGTCTTTGACAATGACACAATTTTACAGTAAGAGTAAGTTACTAAGTGGTCCTCATTTTAGACCTTTACTCCTCAAAATGTGGTCCATAACATTGCAGTATTAGCATTGCCTGGGATCTTTTTGAGCTCCCTTAGGCCATACAGGACTTACTGAAACAGAGTTCGCCTCATAAGATCTCTGGTTGATTCCTATGTATATCAAATTTTGAAAATTACTTATATAGGTTGTTCAAAATATGCTTATATTATTTTTAAAGATAATCATCAAAATTAAATTGAAGACTTCTGTTATAGAACTCCTCTTGAACTCTTGATCCCTTTCAGTAGACTATAAAGGGAATTTAAAGAAATTCAGCTTAAATGAAGCATCTTTTATCCAGAGTCAAAAGATAAGGCAATCAATAAGGTTGGAGAGATAACAGAGGTTAGTCTGGCACACTAAGAAGTTTGGACTCCATCCATTAATCAGTGAGGAGTCACTGAAGGATTTTAAGCCCCGGGAAGAATGATGAGATTCACTTTTTTAGAAAGATCACTCTGGCTGACATCACAGATTAGTGAGTAACTGACTGGAGATGTGGAGGTGAGCTGAGGATTCATTTTAGTAGCTCAACCAGGGAGGGCTGACCTAGCTCTGAAGCAGGAGCTGCAGAGAAGGGGGTAGACACCAGAGATATCAAAACAGTTTGTTGAATGATGGCATGTCAAATTTCTTTCTCAGCCAACAAAGGTAGGAAATGCAATTTGAAGAGTGGGTTTTAAGAAAGAGAATGAAGTGTAACAGAATATTCATGCTAGGCTGTGATACCTTTGCAATATTTATTGGGAGTTATCCAGTGGGCAGCTGCTTTCTAAGGGGCTACCCAAAGATGTGTATTTGGGAGTAGTGAAAGCAACCTCAAAAACAATTGTCAAGGATTACACTTAGGAAGTAAATGTGGAACTTTAAATTATTGCCACTTAGTCTGCCATTTCAATGAATTCCTGCTGTTTGGCAATTATCTACTTCAGTTTCATATTCTGGGTCAATATGATATGATATTTCCAATCTTGCCCTTTTACATTACTAAGAGTATTCATGTTGTTTTAGAAATGATTCTGCTGCTGATTGTTTTCTTGTTTTTGATGATCCCCTGAAACAGCTTGGAAGAGAGCTATGATTGCCTTTTGCTTATTTGAGAAGAAAATATGTGAATGTTAATGTTAACTCTATCCTGCTTTGGAGGAGACTAGTCAGTAGCAATCTTTTTGTTTTACATGTAATTATTCAGCTGTTTCTTCCTGTCTAGAATGGCAGAAATGAACTATTATCAGAAAGAAAAATCTCAATAAGAGATCTTTGGTTGTGTGCATGGTTTTCAAGAGTGGACCAGATATCCCTTGCCTTCTGGTTCACCATCAGTACAATGGAAAGCACAAGTCGAAGATGGAGAAACCAGAAGTACCTCCTCTCTGCTACTTTTCCCCACAAAACAAGCTCTTTTCTGTTTTTATCCCTGCCCCCCTCAACTTTCCCATCAGTAGAATTAAAGGAAAAGTCACGTCATTCAGGTCACAGGTCATCCTTCAGCATTGAGTGAGGCACCTTAAGCCATGCTTCCAATATACCTATTTCCTGGTAATACTGACCTTATACCCTAACACCAGGAGTCAGGGTGGTAACAGAAGTTGTCCTTCTCTGTCTTACCTGTTTCCCTCCCAAGGGAAGGGGTAGTCAGGGGGAAAAAAATCCCATCTCACTTGCTATTCTTGCTCATCACAGTCAGTCCCCTGTATGAGTTAAACCCAGAAGTCTATGATAAAATCAGGGTTTAAAATTATAATTTTAATAGTGTTAGTTATTACACTTTCAAAAATAGACCCTCCTTCTTCAGATAAAGACTACCCTCAAATGCACTAAGAAGCCTACCATTTCAATGACAGGGAAAGCAAGGACATTAGATATGTAAGCAATGGAATTAGTGGGTGGTGTTTTCCTTTCGTCTCTTCAACAGAGGCCCTGACAGCAGGCTAGCTCTTCCCGGTATCGCCATGTAGCTAAGCTTCTGCCTTCCTTGCCTAGTCTCAAAGCTGTGTCCTCCACTTCCTTTTTTTAAGGCTGCTCTTCCATCTGGATGTCCACCAGGAATTGTTCTAGATCACGTATTTTCTTCCTGTAGATCATCTATCATACAGAAGGCATGTTAAAGCACAGATCCTGGGCCGCACCTGCAGTGATTCTGGAGGTGGAGACGGAGTTCAAGAATTTAAGATGCTAACTGTTCCCAGGTGATACGAATGGTGATATTCTTTAGATTCCTGTATTTCATTCATTAATTTGTCAAAAAATATTTATTGACTACACTGTTATGTCTGACAGTGCATTTTTATAGCATCCTTTCTCCATAGAGTAGTCTCCTGGGAACTGCCAGTGACAAATTCAGGTGTTTAAGCAATGGAATGGCTCCGTATAATACATTGTTCTTCCATTAATTTGATTAGCAAATATTTTCTACATGACAGTACCAAGAAAAATTATTTACTAATCCAAATTTAATATTCCAGAGTGTAAATTAGTGGAGTGACGATTAAGGAGTTTTTCTTTTCTATTAGTACATCTTTATATATTAAAATTATATTTATCTTGGTACATACACATATCACATTTTAATTTTATTTTCTTTTATTGCTCTCTAAAATAGACTCTTGTAGTTGTATGGGACACTGATTAAGCTTGACTTTGGAACTTTTATTAAATCCTATTTTACATTTAAAAAAAATATTGAAGTCACTTTGGGAATAACTGGACATTTGATAACTTTTTAAATCATATTTTTATTTTTTAAAGTTTTAGTTATGTTAGAAAATTTCTTCATCAGTGACAAATGTTGAAACATTTATGATGTGTCAAGATACCTAAAATTTACTGTAAAGCTTTCAGAAATACACACACACACACATATATATATATATATATATATATACACACACATACAGAGTATATATACTGAAGAGAGATAGAAAACAACAAATATGACAAAATGCTAACATTTGGTGACTCCAGATAGACAGAACTTAAAACTGATTGCTACTTTTTTCATCTTTTCTTGTATGTTTCAAAATTTTCACAATAAAAAGTTTGTGAAAAAAGTCGATCTAGAAAAACTCACAGTAATTCATCAAATATTCATCTTCTGTACCAGTAAGATTTTCACAATATAGAAAACAAAATATGACAAAATGCTAACATTTGGTGACTCCAGATAGACAGAACTTAAAACTGATTGCTACTTTTTTCATCTTTTCTTGTATGTTTCAAAATTTTCACAATAAAAAGTTTGTGAAAAAAGTCGATCTAGAAAAACTCACAGTAATTCATCAAATATTCATCTTCTGTACCAGTAAGATTTTCACAATACCATAAATGTTCTACTTGACACAATAATATAACAGTTCAGAGAGCTTTGCAGACCTTTGAGGCGTTCTTTGAAAGATTATGAAGAATTCAAAAGATGAAATACACTGCAGCATTAAGAGAAACTGAGACCATGACTTTTATTTACCTAGCAAACCAAAGGTTAAGATTAGTAGTACATATATATTTCAAAGTTTAATAAACTAGCGGCTAGAGAAAAAAAAGAGAAAGTGTAAAAATAAAAACTACACCCTTTCTGAAGAAATAATTTTATCATCACATACATGATTTTGTAAAAATTTCTAATGCTATTATCAGGCAGAATCCACATAAAGAGAATGTAATTTAATGTACCCTTAAAAGGCTAATGCTATGCATTTTATTTCTCATAAAGGAAGTTACCATTGCAACTATTGTTTGCAGATACTCTTTCAGATTTATTCTTTTTTCCATTTGAAATGCTCAAACCACCAAAACTGTGAGTCTGTTCTTTTTCAGTTATCCTTATCACATTCATTAGTGTGTTTCACTGTGACTGACTTATGACTTCTCTTTGTTGGGTGTGGAGCCATTTATCTGAGTTAGTTTCCCAAGCTCCATCTTATTTTCCTCAGCACAACTTTCACTGCCTTTGCCGGGGCCTGTTGCAGTGCACTGGATGGTAGCAGGTCTAGTTCAGCTGTACTCAGGCCCTGAAACATTCATAATGAGCACCACTCCTTTCACACTCAGTGGAGCTCAACCAACAAGTGCTGAAGACCTCCACACCAAAGGGAAGAAGCCTTCCTTAAACCTTCTCCAGCACCGCTACCACAGAAGCAGAGGAACTCTTTTTGTTTTGAAAATAGGAAACACTAATGCATTCAAGCTGGCATGGTGATACATGCTAGTAATCCCAGAGCTCTGGGAGGCTGAAGAAGGATTTCAAATTTCAGGCCAGCCTAAGCAATTTAGCAATTACTGAGACCTTATCTAAAAATGAAACAGAAAAAAAGGCTGCAGATGTAGCTCACTACAAGGCCCAGAGTTCAATTCCAAATACTGAAAAAAAAATATATTTATGTTTATATGCACAATTAAATATCCTAACAGAGATATTTCCTGTGGTGTGATATTGAGTAGCTCTATTTATCCTGGGACAAGTTGTTTGGGTGTTTTTTTATTTGTTTGTTTGATCTTTGGCGCCTTTCTATCTCATCCTCATTATGAAATTCCTGCCTGCAGCATTAGTAGGAGGATTACTAGGCCTGTTGAGATCATGGACAGTACTATACAGGTGTTCAGGAAATGCTTGCCTCCATTCTGTGTGCTATGGAATCCAGCAGAAGCCCAAAAGTGTTTCAGGGATAGATAAGCATGTAATACTTTATCTTGAGATGTAGCTGAAAGATTTTAAGCACACATGGATAAAGTATCATGAGTGAGTCTCACTACAGGTGCAGAGGAGATTCCTCACCTTGTCTTTAAGTCTTATAGGCACAGTAATATCTCAGCTCTAGAGCTAAAAATGACCCATGACAAATAATGAATATTATTTTGTCACTAGTTTAGAACAGTGTCTGACACTTTTCAAGCACCTAATATGTGATAGCAGGGGTGGAGGCACGGGCTTGTAATCCCAGCACTCACAACTTTAGGAGGCAGATCTGCGGGCCTCAAATTGGAACCTCACCTGGGCAGCTTAATGAGTTAGTGAGACCCTGTCTCAAATTAAAAAGTAAAACTAGGCTGAGGATGTAGCTCAGTGCAAAGGCTCAGCACTTCCCCCACCCCAGATAGTCATCACTCTCATCCCTAATCATTGAAACCTAAAGCCTAAAAAGCAAGTCACCCTAAATACACAGCTAACTAGTGACCTTTGATTAATGTCTCTCCTGTAACTCATTAGATTGAAATTTTAATTAGGGTAGGATTGAGATAAGCTTTTGCTTACCTTTGTATTTCTAGTGTCTACAGTAGCATAGGCCTATAGTAGATATCTACAAATAAGCATAAACACATTTTTTATTTTTTTTGAGTAGGAAAAATTTGAGGGAAAGAATGCTTCTGTCTAAGAGAGACAGAAGGGGGACTGGAAAGTGGGTTGACCACTCATGCTAACATTTCAAAGATATTTTATACAGCAAAGCCACGTGGTGAGGCAGGTACAAAATGGGCAAAATTGTAAGACCCAATAGAAAATTACACGGTGGTCATGAGGTGGGGAAAAACCATGGCCAACCAATAAGATTACAAGTATAGTCATCCAGGTAATATTGATCAAATGGGGTCAAATGGGGGAGCAAGTCACATAGCAAGTGTATGGTTTTTAGGACAGATTTTTTAGCTAGATAGAGCTGTGCCGAAATCCCAAGCTCCAGGAACTGTAGCTACAAATACTTAGGTGAGTAGACCATTTTGAGTCTAACCTCCTGTATGTTCAACACAGGGCAGGGCTTGAGGGTATAGCTCAGTGGTATAACACATGCCTTGTATGCCTGAGGCCCTGGTTCCATCCCCAGCATGAAAAATCAAAGGTGGGAAAACTAATCAAGTGATGTATGTAAGAACTGAGTATCACGCCAGTACATGGGAGGATCCTTTGCTCTTTAGTCTTTTGTTTTTCTTGTCACATAGCAAGTATTAAAATTTGCCACAAGGGGGCAACACTAAATGGATATCAAAGACTATGCTTAGAAAAAAAGCATTTTAGAAATTAGACCATTTAATACCCTTCTCCACACCCCACCCCTTTTTCTATCCTTGCCTCATAATTATACCTAGTTGGTCAGGTTTCCATGCTTAGATTTCTGTTCTTCTTTCCCTTGATCTTATTCTTCAGAAATTAGTCATGATAATACAAATCTCAGATTTGGAATGGACTTTGGAAGTTGTGCTGTCGCTCAGAACACACCTACTTTCAACAGTTCCTCCTGCTAGGTTAGCTGGGCCATAGTCCTTCTGTAAACTCACACTCCAAGGGTCATGCTGTGCTTTTCCTCTGAACAGCTCCTCTTCCTTACACTAGAGCCTTAAATTCAGCATGCAGAACTAAATAAAACTCACTATATTGTTTCTAAAAAGGATAACACTTCTATATAGGCTCAAATGTTATGAGATTCACTGGATTCCTACTTCATACATGAAATCACACAGTATAATTTCTTCCTTTACTTGATCTGCCTTGTGCTCATCTCTTTCCCCTTTTTATGTGTACCCTACCTTGGTGAAGTTCCCTTTTCTCAGCTGTCAACCACTTACTGGTAGCTTTAAGCATTGCTTTTTAGCCCATTTATTGAATGAGTACTTGAAATTCTTAGATTCATACAATGTAGCCTATGTTCTGTGCTTCTCTGTGAAAGACTACCAATTCTAAGCCCCAAAGTTTTCTTCTATCCAGGCTACATTTATCATCTGTCCATATATCATGACAACTGTCCTAAGAAAGGGAGAAGAGTAGACAGGGGCTTTGCATTTCATGATAGCAATTTTTACCTGCAAAAGATGACATTACTAAGTCAGATAGGCTATTGTCATTAGTGACATGCATACTTGTCCGTGGATTAGGCAATGCCATATGCACAGCAACCAATCTTACAAGAAATAGTGATGTTAGGAGCATGGTGCGGGGAGAAAATAATGATGGTACAGCTTTTAACAAGACAGATTAAACAATACCTACTACCTAAGAGCTTAATTTGAACTTTCTTTTTTTTGCTGGTAGAAACATATCTTTAAAAATCTATAGATTCAAAAATTTATGTAGGTTCAAGTGGTCTTAAAAATATATCTCATTCTCTTGGCATGGTGACATGCACCTATAATCCCAACATTGAGGAGGCTGAGGCAGGAGGATATGAGTTTGAGGCCAGTCTGGACTATATAGAGAGATCTTGTCCCAGTGTGTGTGTGTGTGTGTGTGTGTGTGTGTGTGTGTGTGTGTGATACTTTTGTCTTCTTTGCTTCACTCATGAATGACTGGATCATCTAAGTAAAAAAAAGTATCACATGGCTTCACTTATTTGAGATGCCTACACCGTCAAATGTATAGAAACATACAGAAAGTAAAATGGTGTTACTAGGAGTTGGGAAGAAGGGGCAATGGGGATTCACTGTTGAATGGGTACAGGGTTCCAATTGGAGAAGATAGCAAAGTTCTGGAAATGAACGGTAGGGATAGGTGCACAGTAATGTGAATGTACTTACAGGCAATTCATTATTTAGTTCAGTGTGGTTAAGATGGTAAATTTTATGTTACATATATTTAACCACAATAAAATGTTTTGAAAACTTGAATGCTTTATTAATTTGTGTACAATATTGTTTTCCTAGACAACATGATGTAAGACTGAACTAGAATGATGTAAAGCCTACTGTTAAGGAACACCTTTTGAGAAAGATAATGCAGAGGGAGAAATGCAAACGGTGACGGTGACCCTGCCGCCTCATTCTAGGAAGGGTGGCAGATACACATACACTTTCTCTCGTTTAGTCATCTCTTACCAGCTTGAATTTAGCCTCAGAATGTCTGAGTCTAGAAATCTAAGTCTATCTAACAGAAAAGTAAAAATAACACTTTTTTGAGTACCTAGTGACAGTAACACTCATTAAGTACATATTAACTGGTAGATGTGTTCTAGGTCACAAAAAATGTCTTGGGTAGATTTACCAATGCCATGTATTAGTTTATTATTCTGTATTCCCTCTTTGCTCTTAAATATAAACAAAGCTCCACACATCCCAACTCAGAATAAGAAAACAAACAGAGACATCTCTCTGTGCCAATAGCCAAGCCAAGGAATGTGTCAGTCAGTAATGTGTGAAGCCATCATGCCACTGACAGTGCCATGGATCATGAAGTGGAAATTTTTGGAAAGGCTGTGTTTTATGGGTACAGCCAATCTTTTAATTACAAACCCTTTACTCTCGGAATCCGGTTCACTTACTGTGGTGAGAAACTAACACATGAAAACCACAGTTCAAAACTGACAGTAAATCTACCTCAAAGCAAAATCATTTCAGGTGTCTCTTGTAGCTGGGTTAAGGTAGCATAAAAGAAAGCTTGACTAGCAGGTATAATTAAAGTATGAATCATGGAATAAGTCATGGGTAACTCTGAAAACACTTACCAAAAAAAAGTCCATTTATAAGACACCAAGCTTTACACAATAAGGGGAAAAGGTAGGAGGGGAAAATCCCAATGCCATGTAAATGCAAGGATGGGCCTGAATAAAAACATATTGATAAGAACAAGAATGCATTATTGGTACAAGCATCTGTGTGAGGCTCTGAAACACAGCATATTCTGCCTCAGGTTATGCAAGAGAACTCATTCTTTATAATTTCTTTTCAGAGAACTTTTTAAGGTCAGGTAATATGCTTTGCTCTATTTTTCTATATAAATCATTAGTCCACCCAGATCCTAGTAATTTATACAGCAGGCATAAAGCATGGCATTACATATATGGATGAGTAAATGATAACCCCTATCTTGGGATCTAGAATATATCTGCCCTAGCCTGTAAAACTTTTACTGAAAAATGAACTTGACACATGAAATGCTACTTATCAAAGATGGTTGGTGCATTTTTAAAGGATTAATCACAAGATTTCAATTTAATAAAAAAATAAAAAAGGATTGTTATATTTATCCTGTTTCATAGCACAGCATCTGGCACTCAGTTTAATCACTTGGAACAGCAACATGGCAAAAGTTGAAAGGAAACTATTCGTTTGGCTTGACTGGATTTTTGACTTTCGGGCGTACATAATGATAATAATAGATAGATATAAACCCACTTGAAGTGAAAAACAGTCCACTGCAGTTTGTATCATCCCATTTGCTGACAAATGACATTACTGCCTCCCCATCCCCCTAAATGAGGCATATTTAATAGAGAAACACTAGTTCCACACTTGGCATTACAATGACTAAAATTGTAATTGGCCATTTTACAAATATGTTGAGGATTAATGATGTAAATATGGATGTAAGTTTTGAGAATCTGTTTTTTTGTGGCCCAGAAAATTTAAATCAAGCCATCATACAGTTTAGAAGATCTTATCCGTTTTAGTTTAACGTTTACGTGCTATTTTCAGGGTTTATGTATACTTTAAAAAATTGAAACTAAAAGTCTTGACAGTCCCTGAAACTTAACTGGGAAAAATGTAAAGCACTTTAATGGATTTTTTCCCATGATCTGTATATGCGTCTTTAAACAGATGGTTCAAATGGATAAAGTAATGAAAATGTAGAAATTAAAAGCAGATCCTTAAGAAAAGTAACTAAGTTCTCAGAAATCCTACAGATGAGGGCTGAACGAGATGAAGTTTCGACGGAAAACAAATTTATCAGATAATCAGTCCTCTACCGGAGGGGTAACTGTCTCTTGGTAGGAATCAACTATTCATTTGAAACTCTTACCCATTTCAACAATTTGAAAATCTCTGGGCTCACAGCACAATCCCATGTAGGTTCCAATAGGACAAACGAATACTGTAATGCAGATAGTTACTCTTAGAAGCGGAAGCACCAAAGTCCACAGAACAGCTTTTCAACCTCGAATTACAGGCATTCACTGGCTAACACTAGAAAGCAGTATCTTCCAAATAGGCTGCAAGATAGGGGAAGTTAACAATGGTTCTCTCACAGGGGATTCCAGGGAGTGCGTGGAGGGGAAAAGCGGGTCGGGACGTGGGCTAGGCATTTGGGCTCTTTCCTGGGGAGGAGGACCCTGAAGTGTCCCTGTCTCCCAGGAGCGGACAGGGTTAAGGCCGCGGGCGAAGGTAGAGCCGCCCGGTCGCTT
>NW_022900928.1:50266752-50271063 GCF_012274545.1 Fukomys damarensis
CCGACGCCTGCCCGACTCGCCCGGGCCGCGGCTGGCAGCGCCTGTGCCATGGGGTTGCCCACTCTGGAGTTCAGCGATTCCTACTTGGACAGCCCGGATTTCAGGGAGCGACTGCAGTGTCACGAGATTGAGTTGGAGCGAACTAACAAGTTCATCAAAGAGCTCATTAAGGACGGCTCCCTACTCATCGGGGCGCTGAAGAGTAAGAGGCGCTGGCAGGGAGGGGAGGGCGCGGCGCGCCGGGCTCCGGAGAGTCCCCGGGTTCGGTCCGAGGGGTGGGACGTGGAGACCGAGCTTCTTTTGTTTGAATGGATTTGGGGACAAGAGCTGAAGAGCTCCCCTGCTGGTGGCCAACAAAGTTTGTTCTTAGGTGTTCCCACTTTCTGAGTTGAGAAAAGGGAAAGTTTTCCACTGTTCCCTGGGAGTATCCGGAGGAGGGTCCTTCAGTCATCTTTTGTGTAACGCCATTGGAAAGATGTTGGAGACCTCCTCTCCTTTCTTTTTTTGTAAATTCTTTTCGTGCCTAGTGGGAACCTTTTAAAATAAGCCCTTAAAGGGAGTGGGTGGGGATAGAATCAATAATTTAAGAATAAATTCAAACTGGTTCATTTAACGATAATTGAAAGGTATTACTAATTTTCTGCATACATCAGTGACTCTTCACTGGGCAGTCACTGAGTAGACTTTTTAGAAACTACATTTGCAGTTTTGCCATTTAGTAAGATGATCAAAGACAGCATAACACCGGTGGACATTAACTCTTTACAAATTTTCTTTTCATCTTAATTTTTTGTTTTCATCGTGTATAGTGTTGTTCGAGTTACTGAAAATGAGAGCTCAGTGGCTAAAGGCCAGCTTGAATTTCAGATAAGAGTCATTGCCTTCCACTCCCTCACAACCACCAGACAAGATTTTCTTTCCCTGTTTCAGCCTCTGGAACTTTAATTTCAATTAAAAGAGTACAGTATCTGGAACTCACTTTCTCCTACAGAGAATTGAATGACTGAATGATATGCTTAACTTGTTACCTTTCCCAGGACAGATTTGCATCTTAATAGAAGATTCTGCATGCTTTAGCTTCTGAAGTGAAACTATGGAATCTCAGGCCTCCACTTGTCGGGTGGATGAGATATTTTCACAAAGAAGATAGCTAGGCCTTTGGGTGACCCAGAAAGTCCTGAGACATGTACATGGGCAGTGTCTTTGTGTAGGTCAAGTGCTAGGTCAGCAACATGATTTAGATGTGTGGGGGGGGCATGAAGCTGAGACAGTTTAGCGTCTCATCTCTATTTTGAAGCATGTATTCGCAGGAAGAATGGAACTTACGATTTTTTGAGGTTAATGATTTCCAAAATCCTTTTTTGTTTTGATCACCCCAAATGCTAAAATATTTACATGTCGCTGGTTGTTACTTAACAAAAGTAAATGTTCTATGCGCATGTTGTATTAATTTCTGAATTTGAGGCTACGTTAATAATAGAATTTACTGTAATTTGTGAGCTATAAAGTTTACATGTAGTACAGTACTTTCTAGCATACAAAGATATGAATTCTCCACCCTTCTGTCTTGAAAATCCTGGTTGAGGTCTCCAGGTTAACCTCTTTGGCAAGCATAATGCCTTTTCAGAAAGAAGTACTTCCCTGTTGTGGAGCCCTAACTGCCGACCTGACTCTTACTGGAGCTGCCAGATGTTCTACATTTTTCCCTCCACCCTGCATGAGATGAACTTTGGTGTTTCAGAAGTTCAAAATCTGACATATGCATGATTTTGCGATAATATAAACTTCCTCGTGATTCTTGAGTCTAGCCTTGAAAAATTCAGGTGATTCCCGTCCTTAATAGGTGTGTTCTTCACCTGGTGGGTGAAGAAAGACATCTCGAAAGTGTAAGCTCTTTGAAGATGTAGACCTTGCCTAATTAATTTGGTCTTAGGCTCTTAAATATACTACTTGCTGTCTTTCTAAGAGTCTTAGTTTTTGTGGTCAAAATGTATTTAACAAACATTTGATTATTATTTTTTTCATTGTGAAAGAAAATGCTTTATTCATTGTTAAAAGAATTTCCAGCATCAGCTGCCAAATGTGAGATTCTAGAGAAAAGAAACCCTTGAAGTCACATGCTAGCACTGCTTTTTTTCCTCACTAAACCACCTCTGTCCCGTGGGGAGGATCCTCAGAGGCCATACTGCAGCTGCTAAAAGCAAGCTCTCAGAGATGCTAGCATAGGGTGTGTCTGAGAATTTGGAGCCTGCTTAGTTTTCTCCCTGGGTCCATTAAGGGAGCCCTCTTTCTCCTGCTCCTGTCCCTCCTGTTTTCCTTTTGACTAAAGAGGACTGATGAGTCCTTTGCCTTGATTAGCTTTAATACACTTATTTCCACAGGTGTATCCAGTTGTCCATTTCAGGTTGTTTTTGTTTTTGTTTTTGTTTCTGTTTAATAATAATGAGTAATAGTTGATTAATGATGATATCCTAATATAATCTCATTTAGCTGGCATCCTATATTATTTCTATCTTGGTTGATTACTTTTTCTGGTGAGAGTTTTGGCATGCCTTCTCAGTACATGCATGGCTTTTCCAATAGAACCGCAAATACTCCTTGGTCTACGATTAAGAATTTAAGTTTCTTTAGTTGACTATTTGGTAGGGGTCTTAGAAGTTGATCTAGAGGATTTGAATTAAACTACAGGATTTCATTTTTAAAGAATATATGTAAGACACTTAACATTTTAAAAATGAGTTATTTTACATTCCATGTTTGAATCTGCTCTGAGACAAAGGATAGTTGTTTAATATATTAACCTAGACTTGAGTTTTAATTCTGGTGTTGTTCAAATTTTGTGTGATGGTTGGACATAAATTAACCTAAGTACTATCTTTCCCATAACATGAAAACGTGCAAAAACTTTACCACTGGGGTTATTTGTTCATTTTGTTACATGACGTGACATTTGGGGAGTGGTGATAATTTGAGAAATGTTCTCAATACCAGTAAATCGTTTAGTTTATACTGTATGACTCAAAATCTCCACCCTTATCCTCAAATATTATTCTGTGAACATTATTTCCTTATCAGGTATCAGCCTTAAAAATTGAACTGTGGAATCAGAGGATTTTTTAATTAACTTTCTCTTTTTAAGAATCATATTCAAAGAAGTGTTTATAAATTACTCTCGTCATTTTTTCTTATACTTTTGATTTTAAAGAATCATTTTTAAGAACAGAATTTATTCTTTCAAGTCAACAGATGTCCCCTTCAAGAAAAAGGAAAGGAAGAAAAAAGATAGAATTGAAAAGTTGTAGATTTTAAGTGTTCTAAAAAGATAAATACATGGATTATGCATATATATTGGCATGATTTAACCAATCCATGATATATGCATAAATCAAGAAATAATGTTGTACATCATAAATATGTATAGTTTTTATGTATAAATTAAACTGAATCAGTTAGAAACATTCAGCCTGTGTATCTGTGGACTCATCCAACCTTATACATTATTGAAAATATTCAGAAAAAAATGACACAAAAAGTTGACTACACATGTAGACTTTTGTCATTTTCCCCTAAGTGATGTATAACAACTATTTACATATCATTTCCATTGTACTAGGGATTTTAATTAATCTAGAGATGATTTAGAGTGGAGGATGTTATATGCAAATACTAGGACCTTTATATAGGCATCTTTGGATTTGGGAGGCATGTAAGAATGGACTAGGTGAGGCGTTCATTATCAACATTCTTTTCTCTACTCAGCCCTGCAGCATCTTTCTTGGCTTTTATTCTTTATCATGATTTTCCTCTCATTGCCTGAAGCTGGAGTTGGCCAGAGTTTTGGTCTATGTTTAAAATTGCTTCTCAGATGTGTCTGTACATCTACCAACTACACACAATGAATATAATTATTATGTCATAAATATGAACAAATAAAAAACTGAATCTAGTATTATTGATGTAGGACGGTACTGTATCATACCTCTATGAATGTAAAATATCTAGTACCTGCCTTATGATACATAGTAGGGACCGTGCTTTATCAGAGCTACGTTTAATGATATTACTCTAGAATATTCTCTTTCCAGATGATGATTAAGAGGCTAATAGAAAAAATGGTGCCAGGGGCCACAACAGCAACAGAACTTTGCTGTTGTCTGGATATTATTCTTTTCTTTGTTTTGTTTTTTTTTTAAATGGAATGTGCTGAATGTCTATAATTTTGTTCAGATGACTGTAGAACCTGGAAAAGCTGTTGCTGCTATCAATGCATAACATACTATTATTAGTCTTTTTATATAAATATATATATAT
>NW_022900928.1:50271370-50313170 GCF_012274545.1 Fukomys damarensis
AAATATGTTCAGGGACCATTTTCATCTCCAGAATTAAGGATTATTTTAATGTTACATCATTGCCTTTTCTCTTTTACTTTCCTTTTTAGTTTTATTTTAGGATTCCCTATTTTTAATGTTTATACAGAGATTTCTTTAACTAAAATACCGAATAGTTTCTTTGCTGTGAAAAACTATAATAGTACACAGGATCCTAATGAGATAATTAATAATGTGAAATAGGAAGTAAAGGGCTAAAGGTGTAGGGAAAGTGGGAAGGGTGGGGGAAAGGTAATGAGGGAGAGGAAAAAAATATGAGAAACTGAAAAAATGGAAATAAAGTGTTTATAAATGGGGAGGGGAGGAGGGGGTGAAGGGAGGGCAGAGACAAGGGGAAAAAATGAGAATTAAGACCTATTATGTAAAGGTACAGGATCCCAATGATGAATGTAATTGTATTGTATACCTAGATTGTACCAATAAACTCAATAAAAAGAAAAAAAAAAGAAATGAAAATGCAGAAAGGAAATATAGAGACTAAGATGGGAGGGAAGAGGAAAGGAGAATAAAAAGAATTAAGATATGTTAATTACATGTACCTAGACACTCTAAGATGAATGTAAACATTATATCCTGCAAACATGTATTAATAAACAAAACAAACATTTTCTCAGGTAGGCAGGGTGGCTGTGCATACTGGTAGTCCCATACTGGGAAGCTGAGGCAGGAGGAGAGCAAGTTCTAGCCCAGCCTGAACAACTTAGTGACATCCTGTCTCAACAAATACAGGAGGACTGAGGATATAGCTCACGTGAAACCCATCAGTTCAGTTCCCATAATTCCCACCCCAACCACATCCAAAAAAGTTTCTCACACCTATATATTTGTAATGCTTTTAAAGCTAAAAAGCTAAAGAGCTGTAATATAAATTTAATTATTTATTATGGTTATATATAACCATGAAACTGCAGTTGTGTTTAGCACTCATACTATTATAAAAGCAAATGAGTTTGCTAATTAAATGTAAACTATTGAAAAAGTAATCGAAAACATTAATACATTCAATTTGTCTAATGGATGATACTTTGTTGAAACCAATTTTCCTCTCACATAGAGATTCCTGGTAATACTTCGTGTGTTGGGTTCATTTTCTCACTTCTTTACCCAGTGGAAACTGCATTTCTTCCAAATCTCTTTGCCCCCAATGAGAGCATTACAAACTTTATCTCTATTGGTCATATTGCCTTTCTTCATGGGGCAGAAGTTCCTGGCAGTAGTGACCCATGACACAAAACAGGAGGGCATTTGTTTGAATGGTCAGTTGTTCATATGTTCATGTGGAATACACAGTAGTGAGAAGTTAGCAAGATATAAGCACCCTCAGGGGCTGGAAGACCTCAGTTTAAAGTGGGCTACTACAGTGCATTGCTATCTGGGGATTAGATAAGGGTTCCTAGTAAGAAAATACCCTATGGTGAAAATAACCACATTGAAATGTCTTAGAAGGGGTGAAGTGCCTAGGCCTTCCATCTAATGTGTTTTATAACCTCTCCTTCACCTGTTCAACTTGACCTTTTACTTTAAGCTAGCTTGTGTTTGGTGTGTGTTCAGGGCCCACTTGACTATGAGTATTTTTCAGGGCACAGGGAAAACATTAGATAAAAAAGGGATGAAAAAGGAAAATTAAAGATGTTTGAAAGACCTTCCATAGTTTTCTGCTATTTTCTTAGTCATCTTTCAGTGTCTAATATGAACTATTATTTTCTGCTATTTCTTGTATTTAAATTTGCACCTAGTTTTCTTTTAGTTTAAGTAGAACCCTGTGTGGGTTCTTGTTTATTCTGTGAAGAGTTACTCCCTTATTCCTCAAAAGTTGTTTGTTTGGGCAGTGTAATCAAAGGTGTGTAAATGTAATTACTTCAACCATTCATTTTGTTCTTATTGTCATTAGAATTTGAATTAAACAAGCAGAAGTAACTGCATCTTTTAAATGAACTGTAATTAATTTTAGAAACTGGTAGATTGGGAGTGTGGTGCTTTAGGATTTTGTGTTGGTGACATGTTACTGGAGTAAAAGCAGTTATACTTGTGTTAATTTAAATGGGAACCTTGGTGCTCATCATAGTGGAATTAAATTGGACTGGCTGATTACTTCAATCTACCTCTGCTTGTGCTCCACACAAGCTTAATAGGTGCCCTCTAATCGTATCTCTATTTCTCCTGATTTCCTTTTTAGTAAGTAGTAATTGTAGGGCTCTGTGGGGTTAGAAGGTCAAAAATGGGTTTCTAGGGAAATAGAAAATGTTTGCTGTCTAGTGGAGGACACAACTTAGTGATAACTGCCTTATAGACTGCCTCCTTTTATGGTAATTATCAAGGCAGCTTGAGAGTGCAGAATACTCCCATAACCACTAGACTTTAAGTGATTGAACAGCTACTTTAACAAACACTTTTTGAATTATTAACATTTCTTAGTGTTGTTTTAATTGTATTGATGATGCTTAAGATTATATGAGAAAATAATAACAGATTTAGTATTTCTTTGGTGTCGAGTGTAAGCCTACTAAAGTTATACGTAGATATACATATACACTATTAAAGTAATGTATATGCATACTATATGTCGGGAGTGCCAAACCTTTCTAGATTTATGAACAGAAATATTATGTTTAAAAATAAAATACTAAGTGGCATTGAGTAAATGATCTTCAACAACAAAATGCATGTAATGAACAGATCAGAATGGGTGAAGGAAAGGGGGTTATGTAATGCTAAATATCTTTCATAAATACTGTTTCTTGCCGTAGCTGTGATTGCCACCTCTTCTGACCCCAGACATCCCTGCTGTCTGGACAGAGAATTCCACTCATTTTAGCCTTTTAGACTGGTGTCAGTGCTTTTGTCTCCCCACCTGCCACCCACCAGCATCAGCTTGCGACTCTGCCAGTGTCCTCTTTTCCTCTAGCCGGCAGAACCTCTGCCTACTATGTAATAATTCTTATAGTGCATCCCCAAAGGATCAGGCCTCACCAACCAAGGGCTGCTTGCTGGTTTTCATCCTGAAAATTAAAGCTACTTGCTGAGCACCTGGCTATTTCGGTCATGGAACCTATGTTGCATCTTTTGCATATTTGAGTTATAGTAGCTGT
This sequence comes from Fukomys damarensis, assembly GCF_012274545.1. NCBI lineage: Eukaryota > Metazoa > Chordata > Mammalia > Rodentia > Bathyergidae > Fukomys > Fukomys damarensis. The sequence continues at coordinate 50,274,499 of NW_022900928.1, forward strand.
TTTTGTATATGCAGAACACCTTTCATAATATTTGCTCATCTTAATGGCTCTTCGAGAAAGGCAAAGGGGTAGGCAGGATGATAACAGAAAAGCAAGTAGAAATGTAATGATTTTAACAGTTTTTGTTTTTTTCCCGAGTAAATTTAAACATTAGTCTGAATATTTCTGGTAATGTGGATTTTTCTTTCAGGCTAACTTCTAATTGAAATATTTGCTTAATCAGAATAGGCTAATATTCATATCTGTAGTATCCTGATTTCATAACCAATAATTTAGTTATAATACTGAAAAAAGAGTTATAGACATATATAGCATTATGTGTAAGAAATACGATTTGCTTCAGAGAAAGTAAAATGTGGAATCCAAAAGTATCTTTCATAGTACCCATAGTGTTAATAATCTGCTAGTTCTTCCAACCCTTTACTTTCTTCAGAGGTGTGAATACATGGAAGAGGAAATGTAAACCTTAATTTTCTAGGATCTTGAATTTGTATTTGAAGTAGACTTTCAGATTGTAGTTTTTACATGAAACGTAAAATAATAAGACTAATAGTACTTCTAAATTATATTAATATAGATTCTTTTCAGTTGCAAAATTTGAAACTATGGTACAAGTCTCTATTCCATAGATAGACAGACAGATAGATATAGATTTTAAAGACAGGATCTGCTATGTAATTTAGTATGGTCTTAATATAGTATGAACTCTCTAGGTAACCCAAGTTTGCTTCGAATTCACAGTGATCCATCCTCCTGCCTCCTCATCCTGAGTGCTGGGATTACAGGTGTGCACTACCATGCCTGGCTGCCTAATGGTATTTTTAAAAAAATAATTAATTTATTTCTTTACACAGAACTGAAAGTGATGTTACAGTACATAAGCTATTTACAACTGTGCAGTAATGTGTTGCAGAATAAGTTATCTTGCCTAATGGTATTTTTAAAATGTAAAATACGACTTTTTTATGTTGTTGCTTATCTGATTTGGTTAATTACCCGGTATGATACTGTGACTTGTGTTTTGTGAAGGCCAGGAAAGTATCCTAGGATAGTCCTCAGTGTCAGGTGGTATGGGGGATGCTGCCTGGACATAACCTTGGTACATTAATAGTACTCTTCCTGAACCTTGGCTCAACTCTAGGGAAAAGTGGGTAGACATAAAATGACATCCTTTCATTTGAAAGTTAGACACATTCCACAGTAATAGAATTTCTATGATATTTTTCAATTCTAAAAAGCCATACTGACTGCTAGTTTGTAAAAGGCCTGCCCAGTATCATTCCCTTGAGCTTATCCAAATAAAAGACCAGCTTTACTTTCCTCTAGTACACAGGAAAAATGATGATTTAATTTCAAAAATTGGGATTTGGTTGTGTGGATGAGAATGATAAGCCACTAACAGAAATGAGTATTCCATATAGTGTATATTGTGTTACTGCTTTCCATATGGGAGCTTTGTACTATACTAAATGGATTTTACTGAGAATTTTCTTTGTTTAATTTTCCTATTCTTTAAAATGTCTGAACCAAAAAGATGGCCATAAAAAAGTGAAGGTGGACAGAAAGGACATGCCTAGCTTGGCTATGCCATTGCGTAAAGACAGTTCTGTCTTGGGCTGCATTTACAACATATGATACAGTTAATACATATAAATAACAAAACTTCCCTTTAAATATATCTTATTAGAGCACTGGCATGTTTATCCCCTGGGCCACAGCCTAGGCGTGCCTGTATGGGTTTGAAGACTTGGGCTTTATGTGCTTCTATGAAAAAGTTACTGTGTGACATTCAGGAATCAAAGGACTATGAAATTAGCCTTCCAGCTGCTTTAGGGTTGGTTGTAGAAAACTAGAGGACTGTGGTTTCTGTTAAAAATGGTCAATTAAATAGATAATGAAGTGACTTCTTTTGTGTGTGGTACTGGTAGTAGAATTGAGTGTATCATCCATGTTAGGTAAGTGCTCTGACTCTGACCTCTATCCTAACTCTACTAGAGATAATTTTTTAAAGGGGACCCCTGTTTGGAGATGCTTTAAAGAAAATGATGTGAACATATGAAGTAAGAAAAAGGATTTTTTTTTTTTTTTTTGAGACAGGGTCTAACTATGTAGTTGAGACTGAACTGGAACTCACTCTGTAACCCAGGCTGGTCTAGAACTCACAGAAATCCTCTTAGCCTCCCAAGTGCTGGGATTACAGGCATGTGCCACCATGCTCAGCTAGATAAAGGATTTTTAAAGACAGTCTTGGCTCTCCACAGGAGATACCTTCTGAAGTCAGTACTTCATCTAGTCCCAGCTTTTTCTCTGCATGTGATGTTGCTGAGCACCTCTCCCTTTATCCTTTTATTTCTTCTATCCTTCTCATCAGTGTTGGTGATGTACAAGGATTCTTTCTTAGTTCTTTCACTGTTTGCTTTCCTTACATGATAACATCTGTTCCCGGGGTTCCAGCCCTGACCCGTTTTCCTGAGCTCTGGGTGGGATTTTCACCAAGAGAGATATAACTGCCCCAATGTGCTTCAGGCAACCTCAAAAACAAACTTCTTCTTTCCCCTCCAGTTTATTCTCTTTTGTTCAGTTATATGGTTATGTACCTGGAGTTTTTAGTGACAGATATTTGAGATCTTCTGGGTTTTTTGTTTGTTTGTTTATTTGTTGTTTTTTACAGTGCTGGGAAGGGAACTTCTTGTGTGCTAGACAAGTGCTTTACCACTGAACTACATCCTCAGCCCCTTTTATTTTGAGAGAGGGTCTGACTAAGTTGTTCAGGCTGGTCTTAAACTCAACAATCATCCTTCCTCAGCCTCCAGAGACTGTGATTACAAGTGTACTTCACTTGCCTGCACTAACTTTTCTCTTTTCTTCACTCCACTGAGATCCTTCCATTTGATTAGCCACGCAATTCTATCTTCTAAACAGCTTAAATTTGATTTTACCTACATTAATGCATTTATATACACACCAACATATACGCAAACATATATAAGCATTTTTTTCTTAGCTCAAAACAACAGGAATTTATTCTGTCACAATTCTTGGGGTTAGAACCCAAATAAAGGGCTGGGGGTTTAGCTCAGTGGTTCCACTGCCTGCCTCACACGTGCAAGGTCCTGTGTTTGATCCCTGGTACAAAAAAAAAAAAAAGAAAAAAATCCAAGTAAAAGTGTCAGCAGGATCATGATTGCTCTGGGGCTCCTAGAGGAGGATCCTGCTGTGTCTCTTCTAGCTTCTGGTGGTTGCATGCTATAGAGGACACCAGTTGTTGTACAGAAGTATCACTCTAATACCAAGTGTGTCATTGCTTGTTAAAAATTGACCTAGTCTTTTGAATATAAGCTTCTAGGTGTGAAGAATATTTGTATTCTGTTCACTTCCTAGCACATTGTGGATGCTCAGTAACCTGCTGAACATGAACCAGTTTACATTTTGCTAAGAATGTGATACAGAGAAGGATTTTGAATGTCTGTGGAGTAAAAGGTTACTACAAATAGGTGTTTTAAAATTGCTTTCAGCAGGCTTTATGTGCTGCTGCCCTAACTCCCTGTACTAACTTTTTGGACTGGATAATCCAGGAGCCAGCAGACAGCACCAGGATTTAGAATTTCTTTCCAATCATGGCATAGCCACTAATTAGTGGATACAAGTCACTGGCCCCAGACTCTTTTCATTAATAATAGGAATGACATTTGCCCCATATTCCTTCTAGGATTTTTGTATGAGCCAATGGAAAGAATTTATAATAACATACTATAAAAATATGGCCTTATTTTCATTTACCTTGGACAGGAACACTGCAATCCTAGTAATTTCAGCTTTTTTTTTTTTTTTTTTTTTTTTTTTTTTTTTTTTTTAAAAATTTTTTTGTGTTAACTTTAACCGATATTTGTGAATTTTATTATTATATTCCCTAGAAAATATTGAAATGAAAATGAATTGAATGTTAAAACATGGCTTGTCACCAAAATTGTATTTACTTAGTAGGAAAAGGTGTAGTTGGTGTTACGGCTTTACCTTTCTTTCTAACCCCAGAATAATTTAATATTTTGATTTGGGAACCAAGGAAACATTAAATTGACACTTAAGGACTACTGAATAAACCATATAGATTTTGAAACTTTATAGACATCTCGAACTGATGCTTTAGTTCTGTTGGATCAAATCTGTGATCTATACAGATTACTGAGTTGGGATAACAGGTATGTACACTATACCTGGAACATTTTATTCTAATGATTTAATGATTTGCATTTCTTCTAAAATTATCTGTACTAGAGATGGCACCACTTCTTTGGTGCAGGAAGTTGTGTCCAGCTCATGTTTGCAGATGTTGAAGTCTGCAGATGTAAAGACAAATATCAATAAAGAAGCTTCTAGCATATTATATAAATTTACAAGTATGAGATTGATTATAGCTAGTTTATTCAAGGACTTGATAGTTGAATTAAGGATTTTCTTTTCAGCAATGACAGTTTTATATTTTAATTTTAAAAATTTGTGTATGTTTGTGATACATAATAATTACATTTGTTTTATCTGTGTATCTCATATCTTGACCATTTTTGATCCTCTTCCTTTTCACTCTGACCCCCCCCTTCTTTTTCCCAGTTCCCTTTCCATCTCCAAGAAGTCTACCTTTTGTTTTCTACCATCTTTCCTTTCTGTTGCTCTTTAAGTTATGGATATTTGACCATTTGTGTATTGTTCATTTCACTTTAATTTCTTTTTATTAGCATATTAGTAATATATGAAAATAAAATGGTACAAATGATTTATATTGTTCATATTTGTAACAAAGCACTGCATGTCTTATTCAGCAGATATCATTTCAGAGTTGATTTTAATTATGTGAGAGTGCCTTTTAAAATGCCATTCATTTTTAAAACTTTATTGAGAAATATTTCACTGCCATTAAATTTACCCTTTTAAAAATTTAGTGATTTTTCTATATTTACAGAGTTTTGCTACCATTACAATCGCCTAATTTTAGAATACTTTCATCTTCCCTAAAGAGACCTTAACCTCATTAGCTGTCACTTCCTCTCTTCTCTAGCCACTGGGGATTGTTGCTGATATACTGCGTGTTATGTAAATTTGTAATTTCTGGACTTCTCATATGAATGGATTTATGTAATATGTATGTTTGTGTGATAGTGTTTTCCCACACAGCATGCTTTCAAGGTTCATCCATATTTAAGCATATCATTCTTTGTTTTGTTTTGTTTTGTTTTTTGAGACAGAGTCTCACTATGTACTTGAGACCGACCTGGAACTCACTATGTAGCCCAGGCTGGTCTCGAACTCACAGTGATCCTCCTGCCTCAGCCTCCCGAGTGCTGGGCTTACAGGCACATGCTACCACACCCGGCAAATATCATTCTTTTTTATTGCCAAATGTTTTCCAGTTGTGTGGATATACAGCATTTTGTTTATCAATTTGTCTGTTGATGGATATTTTAGTTATTTCATTTTCTTTTTTGGAGCTCTTATGAATAATGCTTCCACAAACATTCACGTATCTGTTTTTGTATAAAATAGACTTTCTTAATCTTTAGTTATATACCTTGGAATGGAGTTGATGGGTTATATGGTAGCTTAGTATTGCAGCTCACTTATATAAATAGAGACAATAAATTTATAAGCACTTATGCTGCATTTTTATGATGGAAAGCTTTTGAGAGGCATATATATTTATTGTAAAGTTAATACTGTCCATAATAAATTCAGATATGGCCTTTATATCTGTTGGAGAAAACAGATTTATTTGATGGGCATTTAAAGAGGAAACATTCCCTCTTCTAATTGTTATTATAGATGGATAGGTACTTTAAAAAAAACCTCATAAAATGTAAACATAGCATGAACAATCTTTATAGAGTGGCAGGAGAATTGGATAGGAGGAAATGCAAACAGACAGAGTGCAATGGGGATTGACAGCTAACGGGGTTAGGTTCTCCTTGGGGCAGTCTAAAATTAGGTAATGGTAATGGTTGTACAATTGTAAATATATGAAAAACTACTAAATGTTTAAAAGAACAAATTTTGGGGCACAGCAAGAAGTAGGACCAAAAAAAAAAAAAAGAAGATTTACTTACATAAACATTCAACATATGTGCACTTGTTATAGGTGAGGCACTGTCCTAAATCTCAGCAATACAGACTGGAGGCCTTGTCCTTGGTTTATGTTTACTGAATGCCTGCTGCTAATACTGTATAGTATGTGCATTGTTGTTGCTTAGTGTTGGAAGTTAGTAGTCTGCATGTGTACCCTTTATTTCCTGTAGATAACCTTTTTCTCTTCTGTGTTCTGTGTTTGTACATATCCTTATGATCGCAGGGAATATAGTGTGAGCATCTCACATGGGAATGTGAATATGCACTTTTCATTCATACAGATCATTCAGGAAATACTTAGGATCACCTTCCACTGTTACAGACCCTGAGTTTATGTGTGTGTGTACACACCTGTGTGTGTGTGCATACACACCATAGGCACATCGAGGAGCCTAGTAAGTCATTCTTATTAAACTTTGATTTCCCATTTTTACAGTGAGGATAGTAATGCCTTCTTTTTTCATGAAAATTAAGTTCCTTTTTTGTGAACCTTAACTAGTATAGTACCTGCTACATAAAAATCAGCAAATGGTAGATATTGTAATGATAGTTAAAAGAATAGAACAAATAAAATAATACCATCATTGAAGATATTTCAGAGGGAAACCTTTTCTATGCCTTTCTATGATAATAAAATTTATTTTGTTTTAAATTTAACCTTCCATGCCCGCATGAATATACTTTAAAGATATAAATGCAAAAATAATAGATATACTATTTATACTATTATACAAAATATTTTCCTTGCTTCTGCATATTTTTATTATTAGCATATTTATAGCTGAAAGCCCTCAAATTGAAGGTAATACTTATATGTAAGAAATGTAAAACAGTCTTCATATGAAATGGTAGTGAAACCAGAGTGGGTTACATTTTGAGTAAAGAAACATCTGCAGTGTTCACCAAAAGGAAATTGGATCATGTATTGGCTATGTGATCGAATGAGATTTTCTTCTTTTAAAGACATTTTCCTGTCTAAATTCTACATGCATCTGTCTCTCTGAAATGAAGCTCATGGTACTGATATATATATTATGATGCAGAGTTTAGAAAACCAACATATTTTTGGCATTGGGCTTGGAGTGCAACTGTACTACCTGCTGAACTTGGAATCAGAAACAGTTCTTTTCATTGTATTCAGGTTCACACCATTAGATTGCTTCATTTAGGTCAGTTCTTCAATATTTCTCTTTGGGTCCTAAGTTATTAGATTTTTTTTTTGGAATTACATGTCATGTCATTTTCTATATATTACACAAATTACATTTTTTTAAAGAAGTTACTTATTATAGGGAGGAATTGGTCCTTTAGGGCTCCTCCCTCCCTCCTTTCCACTCTCTTTTTTCTTTCCCTCCTGTTTTCTTTCTTTCACTTTCCTTGCTTGCTTTCTTTCCCTTGTAGTGTTAGATTTCTGACCCTTTGTTCTGTTTACTCCTACTGCTCCACACGCCCTCAGAGTACATTTGTGTGCCTAGGTGTGTATGTTTTAACCTCCCAGAGTCCTCTAAGCTATGGTCTTTGTCTCTTCCTCTGTATTTAGTACTTTGCTGGGGATATATTTACTTCCAGGTAACTGTTGAATAAATGGTTGAAATATTTTAAAGCTAGGACCCCAAAGAATACTGTGGCCATCATCTTTCTGGACTGGCCCTTTGTGACCACTCCTTGCTTTCTGCAGCTTCTCTTCCCTTGACTTTTATGGAGTCCTGTTCTCTTATAACCTTTTCATTACCTTTCATTTTTTCTTCTTGTCTTTCCATTTTTTTTTTTACTTCTTCCTTTTAATGCATTTATATTGTCCTGTGAGAACCTTTTCTCAATAGATTTGTTTTTGGAGAAGTGTTATCCACAACCAAATTGTTGATATCTGTGAGATAAATGAGAAGAAGAGAGGAAGTCAGTAGCTTACTGGGCACTAGACTATGAACAGTTGATTCGCCAAAGGATAAGAACAGCAATTAACTTAATAAGATGGAAATCACCTTTACCAGAAGTCAAAGGAATTTTAAGAATATAGTAACCGCCTTATCTATTAAATAAGTTAAAATATTTATTTTTCTTGAATTTTTTACTAGTGTAGGTTTTCACTACACAACAATTGCATTCATCATGGGGAGTTGATACATGTATTCAACACATCTTAATTCTTTTTCATTCCCGTTCCCCTCTTCTCCCTTCCCCCTTCCTCCGTCTCATGGTTTTTGCTAGTTGTGTACTATAGCTCTTCCTTTATTTTTCTGTATTTTTTGAGCAAGATGATTAACCTTACTTTTCAGAACAGTTTTAAGTTTGCAGCAAAATTGAAGGTACAGTGGACACTGGACTCATGAACTCAGTCATTTCCCAAGGGAGGGTTGTTATAAGTCAGTATAGCTGAAATCTAGGTGTCTGTCTGTATACATGCTATAGATTACAAGACGGAGGGCCAGAGATTTAGCTCAGTGCCACCGTCTGTCTCACAAGTGCAAGGTCTGTAATTCAATCCCGTTACGAAAAAACAAACAAAAACCAGGCAGATGAATTTTCTATTGACCTAATTAACCCAAGTTGTTCTTATATCAGGCCGGTCATAATTTCAGGGCCCACTGTACAGATATATCCTGTCCTCCACCTGCACAGAGCACTCTTACTTTCACCATGCTGCTAATGGCATTGTAAGTTAGACATTATAAATGTCATTGTTCCAAGAGCCTTAAAGGATTTGTGAACAGTAATTTAGTGATCCCAATTATGATACTCTTTCTACAGCATGTTACCCTTGGCATCCTTGCCCTTTCATCCTTTCAGTAGGAACTCTACTTTTAGCCAGGTTAGGAGTTGCTTGGGGTAATCCATTTCCCCTTGCCAGTGATCCAGTTCCAGCCCAGGAAATATAAGGGACATTAGTTGTTTAAATAGCCCACAGTACCCCTGTGAGATCTCACGCAGTTCAGGAAGTAGTCCTAATCTGTGTAATTAGAATTTACTTAGAACAGAAATAGAAATGACTTGAATAATTGCTCTTAATGTTTAATAATGGCTTCTAGTCACACATACAAAGTTAGGTTAGAGAAGAGCAAGATGCAGAATTGTGAATCTGCTATTGTCATAGGGAAAATATGCCTGTGAAGAAACTTGTTAAAATACACTGAAAAGCAATATTGTATGTAAATGTACCAAGGTGGTGATATTGAGAGAGACATACACACACACACACACACACACACACACACACACACCCCAAGCCCCCATCCCGGCTCCAGTGTGAAGCTCAGTGAAACTGAGCAGGAGGCTAAGTTAGTGGGAATCTGCTGGTACAATTGCCTGGCATGCACATTGCTTTCCAGTGTGTGTGTGTGTGTGGTTGTGGTGGGGGATATAGAAAAGAAGGTCAAAAGTTTTGAAGCTTCAGCATATTACTGAGGTAGAAGCTGGGATAAATACATTCTTTGTAATCTTCATTAATTTATTCATTTACTCATTACTCATTTTAACTACATTTCTTTTTAATCCATGAACTAATCTCTATAAATAATTTGCTAGCAGTGTTTTTATTAGTGGTCTTCAAAGCTTTTCCCTACCTACATTCCCACCTCTGATTTCTGCCTGTAATTTGCTTTCTCTTTCTTTTTTAAATCCAGTTATGTTTGAGCAGTGCTTTTTATTCCTTTTGAAATAACCTATCAAGGTAATAATAAAATGTACATATCCAAGTCCTGGATGTTTTATTTGGTTGTGGTATACATATAGTTTCATGGACATATTAATTATACCAGGTGTTCCATTATGATATCCCTAGTGTTAATAAACAAAAGTGTTCTTCTGGAATATAGGTTTAGGTTTTTAGGATGTTGAGAATACATTTCTGGAGAAAGTATAAGCGTAGGCCTTTTGGTTGCTTAATTTCTTTTGTAATATTTTATAAACTACTGGAAACAAACCTAGTCTCTGCGTCATTCCCTCATAGGATAACATGATATTGTTATGTTTTCAAAAACACATACTGAGGCAAATTGATCACCGTTCAGACAAGAACATTAGGGACTTAGAGATGAGGGAATTAAGTTCCACTGTTGGATAAGATTTGCCATGAGTGAGATCAACAGTTTGTTGATCTTGTATGGTTGAAACCCCCATACAACCTGGCAAGTACTTAGATTCACTCAAGCTGTTTACTTCTTTACCTTTAGGAGAGCCAACTTTTGTCCGCATATTTCTTATTACTAAGTCCATTCATTTATCAATAGTTATCACCCACTGTGGACAAAGCACTGTGTTAGGGACATAATTTCATCTAAAATAAGTGAGTCAAAAAAAGGATAATTTGGGTTTTCTTCAGTTTCTGCTAAAATGCATGAAAAATTTAAAGTGTTTAGTCAAGAAGAATTTGAGTAATAAAACATGAGTTATTTATTGGCTAGATTGAGGGATTTCTTGATGGGATCTGCAGACATTTGTTCCTTGCAAATACTGTCATAAATAATTGTGCTGTATTCACTGCCTTTCTACACCAAGCAAATTTATTGAATTTCATTTAGTGTGGTAATACATGTGTTTGTATTTTTGGTGTAGTTTAATTTTTATTTTACTTATCATTTATCCTTCATGATCAAATTGTCATGGCATAATTGTCTCCCATCTGGACTTTTTCTTAATGAAGAACAAATAATTTAAAGAATGAATTTTGGCTGTTGAGCTCTATGTAGCCACTCTGGACAGATATGGTTTTGTAATATGGCATCAGTATCCTGAACTTTCTGTTACTTAGATCATGAAAAACTGTAGTGGGTAAAATGGTGCAAACATTTCTGAAATCCTGTTTTTGTGAAATAGGCAGAATCTTTTTAGCAGAGCTTTAAATGATGCAGAGACTAAAATGATGTGTTTAAAGAGAACTAAAATGAATTTACCTGTAAAGTCTATTTTTGAATGCTACAAAGTGAAATGGTTATTGTTAATGACACTTTATATTCTCAGTTCTCCTAAACTTTATAAAAAGACTTCAAAGGATCAACAATGAATTTAAATTTAAATTCATACACATGTATGAATTTATGTGTGTGGGAGGGTAGGAGATCTGAGATAATTTAATGGCATTGGAGATACTCATTTTCATTAGCCCCAATTTCCAAATGATGGGTGCTTCATTTTTTTCTTCTGCCACCATTTGAAAAGTGCATTTGAAAAGTGCAATGTGAAAGGCATTTTGTTGTGCAAATATTGACAGCCCCCTAACCCATGGGGATAGTTCTTGCAGTGTTTTGATTAAAGAAGAGATAACTAGGCTTTTTAGGTTCTTTTACTGGACCAAGTTGAATGATAATCAGACCTGAAGAATTTTTATTTAAATCAGGTTGAATTTGGATCCTAAATTAAGTATAGCCTTGTACAATCTTGCTAACTCTTATCTCCAATTGGGAAATGGGGATGTAATTGGGGAAAAGTCTGATCCTGTTTCTGCTTGATAAAGCCAATGGTGCAAGAAAACGATTAATGGTAGAAAAAAGAGCTTTATGTAATGGCTAGAGAGTGTACAGTGAAGAAGCAGGAGCTCTGCTAACAACTCACCTTTTCCATTCTAGGGGATTAAGGAGTCACAGGTATAGGATAAGAATAATGGAGAGACAGGGTAATAAAGGGGGAGAATATGTTTTCAGGAATAAGCAGAGATCTACCAGGAACTTGGGTACCTTGTGCTGGTCTGGTGTTTCCTGCCATGGCAGTTGGTAGGTATATTTAGTCTTGCAGGTGGAAAGAGAGAGAGCAGGCTAGTCTAGGTAAAAACATTTTTCAAGTGATAGACATGTACATGCAGGGTTGAGTAGAATCTGACCTAATGGTTAGGGCAGCAAAGGAGACAGACCCACGTGCAGCAGAACTGACATGCCATTTCATCCTCTTCCAGTCACGTATCGAGTATTTGCAGGCTTAAGAGAAGAGTCAGTGTTTTCAGCAAAAGCAGGCTTCAAGTCCCTGACAAGTAAGCTAAGCAACCATCATCCTCATGACTCGCACATCAGAGGTGTTATCTACAACAAAGTTCCTGGGAGACCATCTTATTTCTTAGCTGTGTGATCTCCAGAGTTAGTGATATTTATGTTAACTAAGAGCAAATGAATTTGGTTATTTAGGGTTTTTTCTTTGATAATAGGGATAACTTCCCTGTTTTTAATACTTAGATGTGAAGAGGTGAAAAAAACTTAAAAATTGATGGATGTTTTTGAAGAGAATCTCCCTTCTTACCTATTTAATGTTCTACCTGAGAACTATCCAGAAGAGCCCAGGTTTTGGCCTTGTCTTTAGAAAAAGATATCCTTCAGTGGTTCAGCCCAGTGAGCCTAGTGACCACTGGGGGCCTCATATGCATTGTGAAGTGGACAATGGGATGAGGAGACTCAGTCTGTCCCAGGTACTAGGAATAGAATCCAAGGCCTCATGCATGCTAGACAAGTGCTCTACCTCTGAACTATATCCCTAGCTCTTTTAAAATTTTGAAACAGGGTCTTACTAAATAGCCCAGTCTGGCTTCAAGATCATTATTGAGTAGTTAGGATTACAGGCAAGTGCCACCCATGGCAAGCTACTTTTATTGCTTCTTGTTGCTTATATGTGAATAATGAAATTGCTTTGCCTACTTTATTCTGAGAGTATTCTGTCTCACCAGTCATTGTCTGGCAGCTGAGTTTGTGCACAGTCTCCTGTCAGAGATAGCAGCTTTAGCAGAGATTCACAGTGGGGTTTACAGTCTTCCCTTTGTGAGCATGCATGGTACTCTGCTTTACTGTGGGGGTGTTACAAAATAATGAAGCAACCCTTTCTGTTTTTAAAAAATCTTATCAAATACAGATATAGGAAAAGAAAATGTGGATGATTTGCAGTATTTGAGAGGTCACTAGCTGAATTTCAGACAGCAAGTTTTGGAGGGTGATGCCCACTGATAGGCTGATCATGGAAAACAGCCTGGCTGCCCACTTAAGGTTCATTATAATGGACATTTTTTTCAGCTTAATTAAGATACCAGAGCTTAATTATAAATGAAAAAAAGAAAAAGGAATGGAATCTGGATCATACAGATGCTAAAGGAAATTAGTGATGATTTTTAAATTCAGTAGTTAAGAAAACTGATAGAAGTTTTTTTTTGTTTTTGTTTGTGGTACCAAGAATTTAACAGAGGACCTTCCCATTGAGCTACATCTCCAGCCATTTAATTTTTTTTTTTTTAAATTTTGAGAGTCTCCTTCAGTAACTAAGTTGCCCAGGGTGGGCACACACTTGTGGTCCTGTTGCCTTAGCCTTCCAGAGGCTGGAATATAGGCATGTGGCACAATCTCCCAGAGCTGATAGTTTTCTAAGAGATTGGTAAATTTACAAAGTATTGATTTCTGGAGTATTGGGATTTTTAAAAACTCATTTACACAATTCTCTTAAAGAGAGGATAATATTATTAGAAAACAAACTGAATTTTACCATAAAAATACAACAAACTTAGCAAACAATTTTATTTTGTTGGTAGTTATGTCTGCAAGAGAGAAGTTAACTTTTTTTTTTTTTCTTCTGGGGAAGAACCTAGATAAGGCTTGTGAGAAATTTCAGGGAGGCTAGGAAAGCCATATTTTTATTTTTACTTTTTAAGAAACTTTCTCAAGGTTATTTTGAGAGTGAATGTGTTGACTGGAGAAAAGGAAATATTAAATAAGCAAAGACAGTGGATGTTAGTTCAGAGCCCCTGAGCTGAAGGAGGGACAGGAAGGGAAATTACATGATGAACTCTTGAGGTACAAGCTGCAGAATTACCTATTCAGGCAGTTTTCCAAGAGTTTAGATATCTGCTGAGTAACAGATATCACTAAACAGTTATCTAAGGATGGTTCTTGGTTATGTGGAAGACAAATTCTAAAAAGGAAGTGTGGAGAAGCAGTCCTGGTTTTGTTTCATGTAGGTAAGGAAGGAAAATAATTCAGAGTGTATGTGGATTTAATATTTGCTCATTTTTTGAACTGTCCTAAGTGTTCTTGAGGGTGAAGTTCTTTCATGTACAGTATTATATATTGAAAAGTTCCAGTGGCTTCCAGCCTGTGGATTGTAATCCTAGAGTGTTGTTTAAATTGGTTTAATAGGGCTAGGGACTTAGTTCAGTGGTTTGGTGGCCTGCCTTGCAAACGCAAAGACCCGAGTTCAATCCCTGGTAGCACGCGCGCACACACACACACACACACACACACACACACACACAAATTGGTTTAGTGAGTTACATTAGTGTTAGGAAAAAAAAAGTGGACAAAATAAGATGATACAGGGTCCAAGATGTGTTGAGAGCACATACTGTTTAATGAGGGGCTGAGGATTTAGCTCAGCGGTTCTGCCGCCTCCTTCACAAGCACAAGGACCTGAGTTCGGTCCCTGGTACCCCCCAAATTGTTTAATGAAACTTTTCTCTTTTATGAGCATCCATGAATGAGTAAGTATACAGTGTTGGATTGTAAATATACATCTTACTGTGACTCATGGCCACAAATGAAAAAATATCCAGCAAAAACAAAAATACACACTGAGTCACACCATTCCATGAGTCCAGTGTGTGTGTCTCTAGCATGTATATGGTGAAGCCTGATTGACTTTTTCTTGGAAGGTGAGTGGAGCAGACGCAATGGGGAGGAGAAGTGCTGTGGCGCTTCAGAGATGGTTTGGAGGTCACAGTGTTCTTCGCAGTGGTGCTTCTCATGGGTCCTGTGAGGCGTTTCACAGCACAACTGGGTTAATCCTGCTGTCAGCAGCTCTGGAAGGTGGTCAGAGCCACTGTATCTAGGAATTGACATGAAGGTCAAGAAATAGGATTTATCTGTTTTTGAAAGCAGGTATTTTTTTTCTGTGTAAATCTGTACCTCTGAATAGGCTGTCTTTTTATTTCATTTTACTGAGAATTATTTTAGAGATTTGGAGGAGCGTAGTTTGGTTGTTAGAAAAAAAGGAAGATTTTAGTCAGGTATATAAGCTTGAAACAGAGCAAGGTTATCTTCTAAAGTTTGAATATGATAAATAGGACATAATTTGCAACACAACAAGACTGGAAAAATTAAAGTCATGTATAGGTAGGATTTTTTTTTTTTTTTTGGTACCAGGGGTTGAATTTGTGCTTGTGAGGGTCCTTGTGCTTGTGAGGCAGGTAGCAACACCACTGAGCTAATAAATCCCCGGCCCTATAGGTAGGAAATTTAAAGAAGGATTTTAAATAAGAAAACAGCGATGATTCTCTGAAAAACAAGAATTGCTTAAAGTTGTATCATCTGCCATGCTGTCCATAGTAATTTCTCTCTTAGGAATATATGTACATATTGAATGCACAGATTATCAAAAAGTATGAACTCAAAGTGTATTCTATGTTAAAAAACTATCATGTAGATTAGTTTTTTATTGAGGTAATGGTCTTATACTTTTTTAAACAAGGCTTCATGTGTACTACGTGTAGTACATTTTAAGATAGTGTATTGTTTGATTAAAGCTTTAAGTTATTCAGTGACTGGTGTTCATGATGGAGAAGATAAGGGAAAGTTGTGGTGCTTCACTACACTTCATGATTTATGTGAGTATTGAATATGATTCCTTTACAGATTGCAGGAATCGATCATCCTTCAAAAAAACGATATTGTTGAAAAGATATTGGAGAGATCCTTAGAGTAATTGAAAAACTAAGAGCATTTGGTTTTGGGTGAGCTAAAAAGTGTGAGGACACACAAAATAAATGTAAATTTCTTGCTTCCTATTTGTGTTCACCATTAGATATTGCCCTTTTAGCTGAAATATCAGCCATATGGAATATTATCAGAAAACTGTATGTTGATAATTTTCAAGCTTGGCATAAACTTTATCCACATTAAGGCTATGACTGCAGGATGAATCCAATTTGAGATAAGTTGGAAATTTTGGCCATGATAATTATTTAACATCAGTCTCCTTAGCAACAAGGAGAAAAATCCTAGGCTTGTGTGTGCAGCCAGCTGATGTGGGCTGCATCTGATCTGAGCTACAAACATAGTCATTTGCTTCCAGGTTGTGATATAGCCTCACAGCTGCATCTCTCATATCTCTTCCTTCCCTTCCCCTTCCCCTTCCCCTTCCCCTTCCCCTGTTTGTCCTTTATATGTGTTGTGTACTGGCTCATAATGGATGACAAGCGGTGAAACTGGTGGCAAAGGTACACTCTTGGTAATGCAAGCTCTCCTTGGCATTCTTCAGATGGTGATCATCTCGATCCTGTTATTTTACATCTTAAAAAAAAATGAAACCACCTAATATAGAGAAGCGTGCTTGAAAAGAGAAGCAGAGAAGGCACATCCTCAAAGCTGTTTCTTACTTCTGAATTGAAAGCATTATTCCAGTCTGTAGCTTCATCCACAACTTTGCCTCCCTGCTGAATTTGGCCAGTGCCAAATTCCTGCTGTTGGCTGAGTCATCACCACCAGTTGGCCTGGTGCTGCTTATTGCCAACATTTGAAACTTAAACTGTTATTGCTTCTGAGCAATATCATTGTTCTTGTTTTATCTCTGTTCTAGTGGATAGCAGCCATGAGGAGCAAATTGGCAAATTGGGGGGCTGTGGTCTCTCTGCTCTGCTTCTGACAGATTGTATAGCCTGATTCTTCTTAACTGGACATTCTCTGGTACTAAAACCTATTGCTACTATAACAACATGGAGATTGTCCACATAATAAGGAGGCCTGGGGTATAAGAGATGGAAAACTGCAACAATCGCTCCATAATTCTGCCCATTAGATTTTGAGGGTGGTTAAAAACTAGGTGATTTGACAAAATTAAAGGGATACTTTTCTTTCAAATCTAAAGCAACTACAAAGTTAAGGTGGCCCTGAAGAGATTCCATGTTTCAATTGTTTCCGTATATTAATTGTTAATAATATTAAAAATGGGGAAAGAATGCATGCAAATAGCTGTGTGGATGATCAGGAGTATAGTTATTTTTCTTCTATTTTCCATACTTTCTCTAATGTTTCAGAACAATTTATGCAGTAAAATAATTTTTAGTGATAACAGAACTGTTTTTTTGTTTTGTTTTTTTTCCCCCATGGGGGAAGAACTCCATGGTGAAAATTCTAGGTCTATAAAATGAAAAACATGGTTAAATTTCAGATCTTGAAGAATGCTTTGGAACAAAATAAATAGAAAACAAAGCAAAATGAAAACCCCAAACATTTAAAATGAGGGTCTTAAATATTGTTTGACTATAGTGCTTCAGGTAATTTTTAAAAATGCCTAATATTGATATGTAATGTTCATTGAACACATCTTTTTAACAATTTAAAATATATATGGTCCTCAAATTATGTTTTTATTTTCCTAAAAAGTTTTACTGTTTTTACCATGAATATTTTCAAATATATTCAGAAATAGAATATTGCCATGAACTACCCTATATCTGTCACTTGTTCTTTTTTATTGTTGAATTATAATCTATTTGTGTATCTCAGTTTGTTCACCTGAAAGATATCTTGGTTAGTAAATTTTGGCAGTTATGAATGAAGTTTTGGTAAAGATTTGCATGCACAATTTTGTTTGGGTATAAGATTTCAGTTTATTTAAATACTGACATCTTGGTTAGTAAATTTTGGCAATTATGAATGAAGTTTCAGTAAAGATTTGCATACACAGTTTTGTTTGGGTATAAGATTTCAGTTTATTTAAATACTGAGATACGTGATTATTGATCATAGTATAAGAGCATATTTTGCTTTGTAAGATAATGCCAAACTGTCTTGAGTGTATCATTTTACATCCTGCCAAGAAGAGTACTTATTTCTTTCACATTTGTACAATATATTGTGTCAGTATTTTGAATATTAGATATTCTAATAGATTATACTAGTATCTTATTTTTATTTTCCTAAGTTCATATGATACTGAGAATTTTTTATGGTTTGCCATTTTGTATATATATTATTGGTGTGATGTCTCGTCATTTTTTTAGGGGAGGAACTGGGGATTGAACTCAGGACCTAGTGCTTGTGAGGCAGGTGCAGTGCCACTGAGCTAAATCCCCAGCCCTCTATTCAAATTTTTTACCAATTTTTACTTTGAGTATTTTTCTAACTTTTGGAAATTAAGCATTCTTTGTGTATTTGATAGTTAAGTCCTTTATTGCCTATGTTTTTTTTTTTTTTTTTTAGAGATTTACTTCCAGTAAGTCTATGACTTGTCTTTTTATTTTCTAAGTTTCTTTCATAGAGCAGACATTTTTAATTTTAATAAAGTCTACCTTGCCATTATTTTTCTTTGATGGATCATGCTTTCAATGTTATGTAAAAAATCATTACCAAAAAAGATTGTCTAGATTTTAGTATGCTAACTTCTAGAAGTACTATAGTTTCCTGCTTTACATTTAGGTTTGTGAATTTTGAGTTAATTTATTGAGATAACTATCTTTGGTTGTACTATACTATTGTACCTGTTTTGGTTGTATTGTATTTCTTTTGCTTCATTTTCAAAATCAGCTGACTTTATATAAATATTTCTGGGCTCTACTGTGTTCTATTGGTCTAAAAAACAATTTTAATTCTTTCACCAATACCATACCATCCTGATTGCTTTAGCTTCAAAGTAAGTCTTCAAAGTTAGGTAATGCCAGTCCTTACTTTATTCTTCTCTTTCAATTTTGTGTTGGCTAATCTGTCTTTTGACTTTCAGTAGAAACTCTAGAATAGTTTTGTAGGTAGTCACAAAATTACTTATTGAAATTTGATTGGTACTGCATTGAATCTAAAGATCAAGTTGAGAAGAGCTGACATTTTGACAATATTGAGTCTTCCTCTCCATGAATATAGAATATCTGTCCATTTATTTAGATATTTGATTTCTTTCATCAGAGATTTTTAGTTTTCCTTACCAAGATCTTGTATACATTTTGTTACATTTAAACCTATTTCACTTTTTTGTTGAAATGTAAATAATACTGTATTTTTTAAGCTCAAATTTCAGTCTTTTTTTACTTTTAATACAGGTTGAACATCTCTAATCTGAAAATCCAAAATGCAAAATACTTCGAAATCCAAAACTAATTGAATTCTAAATGTGATGCCACAAGGGAAAAATTCCATCTTGATCTCATGTTATGGGTCCTCAGTCCAAATACCGGTGTACTGAAAATAATGTATGAAATTACCTTCATGCTGTGTGTGTGAGGGGTATATAAAACAAAATTGAAGTTTGTATTTAGAGCTGGGTCCTATCCTCAAGATAATCTCATTATGTATATTCTTCAATCTAGGAAAATCTCAAATAGTTCTGGTTATAAGCATTTTGGGTAAGAAATAACTTTCAGAATACAAAATTAGCATCAAAATTAATTATCAATTAATTTAATTAATATCAAATTGCCTTCATGATGATTAGAAAATCTGTGTCTTAGTCTAGACCTGATTATTGGTTTGTCTCTTTAGGTGTGCTTTTTGTCTTCCTCTTAGCATGTCTAGTAATTTTTGTTGAAAACTGGACTTGATGTATAGAGCAATAGGGACTGAGATAATTAGGCTTTTAGTATAAGGTTTATGCTAATTGGTCCTGGAGCTAGGGTATGTTTAATGTTTGTTGTAGCTGTAGGGGCCAGGAGCTGCAAATTCCTTACTTTATTTTCCTGTTGTCTTTGAGATTCATAGTATGGGCAGTTTTTAGGAGTTAAGGAATATTAAATTATGTTTTTAAATTCCATTCATTTGGTAGATAACATTAAAAGTCTACAGGCAATAGAAGGCTTCATGGAGTTTTAAATAAATATACTTAATTGAGTAGAAAGTGCTACATTTTTATCAGCATGAAATAATGAGTGCTTGAGTTGCTACTTCCTTTTTTACTTCCTTTTTTATTTGTAGATGAAATATTGTCTGTGTTTATTTACACTGACATTTTCCACATAACACTATAGTATTCAAATAGAAATAATGCAAATATAGTACATGTGGGACCTTTTATTGTCCTTTATTTCACTTCCCCTGAATGTTTCTGAAGGGGACCAAATGTGAACTATAGCATTCCAGAATGCTAAAGTTTTTGCTACTTTAAAATTTTTTTTGCCAGTGTTTTACTTCTGAATGTGTTATGCATACAAATGCATATGTACTGCTTACTTAGTGTACATTCCAATGGAAATATATAGATATTTATATTTTTGTCTAAGCTATTTATACATGCACATTTTGCTATACAAAAAGTATCAGTTCTCCTTTATAAAGTGTAGCAGAATCCTAATATATAAATGAGTATGAGATGTCAAAGCAAATAACTGAAAGCCAATTGCTACTCGTGCAATTAGTAACTAAAGAAACGTTAGGCACAGTACACAGATTGAGCAACCATAAACAGCAAAATAAAAGGTGTCTTCTTCCAGCATTAATCACCAAATTAAAGGTGGGTGCCCTAAGTTCAGGAGATAAGTGGATCACTTAGCAGGGATTAACGATGTTACCAGATTTTGTAGTGCTGAAGTCTCTTTCTGGAAGTGATTTCTGGGTTCTTTCTGTCCTCAGCAAAAGAATTGATCAAGACAAGCACAAAAGATAGCAGAATTTTATCAAAGATAGGAAAAGAAACAAGCTCTGCCAAGCAAGTTTGAAACAAGTAAATATAGGGAAAAAGATAGACCCTACTGGGTAAGAGTCGGTCACCATGGAAGAGAGAACACAGTGGCAAAAAATCAGTTGCAAACTGTCCTCTTTGTCCCAACCATTCCATAGGCTAATGTCAGGTCCAAGCCATCCTATGGAAAACCTGCTGGAGTTCTTGCTAGAAGTCCTCCCTCAGGGATTTGGGAACTGCTCTGGTTAAGTGTCCTGGGATTTTGTAATTAACAGGTCACATCTGCTTCCCCAGCCACCTTTGCGGTGCTCTAATCTCTTATGATGGGTGGAGAAAGAAGGTAGCAGAGATGGTTAGTAAATACAAGCTAGAGTCCCTGAGTCAGGGAAACTCATTATCCCAGGGATAAAATTAAAACCCAAAGTCCTAAAAGATAACTGACTTCTTTGTATATTCTAAACAGCTTATCCAGTGAATGATTAATACTGATTTAAGAGTTACTAGAATGACAGTTGTCTGCTGGATGTGTTAAGGAGTGCCAATTAGAGTTTCTGATATTATTGCATTACAGTGTACTCTGCTAAAGCTGGACGTGGTAGGATACACCTGTAATCACAACAGTCAAACCCGTGGGAGACTGAAGAGAAAGATCACTGTGGGTTCTAGGCCAGCCTGGGCTACGTGCATAATGAATACAAGGCCAGCTGGAACTCCACAGTGAGACCCTGTCTCAAAAAAAGAAAAAAAAAACTGCAGAAAAGATGAAGGTATAGAGAATGAGTAGACGTTCTGATTCTGACCATTTGAGAAAGTACCCAAGTAGAGAGGTTAAAGTAAGGGAATTAGAACACAATCAACTTAAATTTGAACTCTGTTCTTTATTAAATGTGGAGATCCTGCAGATACTGTTGGGCCAGGATAATTGAGGTAATAGAAGTAATGAAGTCAGTGTTTGTCACACAGTAAATACTAATAAAAGGGTGACCTTTTTTCAGTAATAGCAGTGATGCTCAGATTTAGCTATGTGGCATATATAATGCTTTGGGAAAAAAAGATATTTTTCTGTAAGTTCTATGACAGTTGCTGTTTTGTTAAGAACTATTATGTAATGCAAACAAAGAAAGGGACCAAAATTTCTTTTACTCTTAAGGAAAATAGAATTTATTTGTAGAAAGAAGTAATGTTGCTGTGCGTGGTGGCGCACGCCTATAATCCCAGCACTCAGAATGCTGAGGCAGGATAATTGTCATAAATTTGAGGCCAGCCTGGGCTGCATAATGAGTTCAAGGGTAGCCTGAACTACATAGCCAGGCCTTTTCTTTTTAAAAAAGGAAGTAATATTATTTGGGCAGCTGTATTTCCATATTTTTGATTTATATGAAATGGTACCAGAAGTCATTATAGAGCCTCACCAGGGAAGCCTGTGTAATTTCAGCTCCTTCAGTGGATGACTGAGCTGCTGCCATCTGTGTTGTTGTGGGGATGATTGGAAGGCATTACCTTTCTCTTAAGTGTTTGAATTCAGCTGGGCGAACTCTGTGGTGCTTTTATTTGGGACAAATCTGTGCCAGCTGGGCCTCGTTTGGCATTCATCCGACCTTGCTCAATTTGAAATCATGGTTACAAGAAGGAGGTAAGGTGGTCCTGGGCCTGGGGTAGAGGCTTAGAATTGAGAAATGCTGCAGAATTGTTTTGTAAAGTACACATCAGTTATGAGTCCTTGGGTATGCGTGGGGGTCAGGGAGAATGAGTTCATGCCTGCTGTCATGTGTTTAAAGAGTCTTAGATAAAATAATTGAAGGCTGTGAGGAAATTATTGTTTTATTCTGAAAACTTTATCTTTCTGATAGTTTGATTTGCAAAGGTTTTATTTGGACAGTTTTGGAAAATTGCCATTAACATTTATGGTACATGTTGCTATGTGCCAGTAATTGCTAAAATATAAATTTGCTTGTATAACACAATATGGTCTCCTAGTTCCTGACACAGGGTCCTTAAAACCCTTATAATTTCCTGATAGAGGTTTTAAGTGCATCTTTTGTTCTAATTGGTATCTTACACAGAGCTCCTAACTCCTGATTTTTTGGGTGACAGGAGTTATCTAATGTGGTAATACTTTGGTGGTCTCCTGGATAGTTTCTGGCCACCAAAAAAAGCAAGTGATGATTAGAACCTTGGAGTTTTCATCAATACTCTTTATTATCTGGAAATGGAAATGGGCTGGACATTAATAAGTGATTAATGCTCATGTGAGAAAAACCTCTATAAAAAGCCTTGGATGTGCAGTTTGGAGAGCTTACTGGTGGGTGAACCTGGGCAAGTGCTGGGAGGGTGGCACACCATAAGCCCACAGGACCAGAAGCTCCTGTGCTCCAGACCATTCTGGACCTTTACTCTGTATATCTCTTCCTTTGGCTGTTCATTTTTGTCCTTTGATATATCTGCAGTAGCAAGTGAACTGTCTGCTTGGGCTCTATGAATTGTTGTAACACATAGTTGTACCCGAGGAAGAAGTTGTAAGAATCTAATTTGAAGCCAGGCTGAAAGGAAGTTGAGGTTGACCTTGGGACACCCCCACCTCCTTTTGCGGTTGGCAACTGAAGTGCATGTCCTTCATGTCTGACTGATCCCTTAATCTACGAGTCTGTGTTAACTCTGACTTAAGGGTTGAATTGAATTGTAGCACAGGGTGGAGAATAGCTTATTGTGGAAATCTCCCATGTATCAGTTCATGTAAGTGTTGAGTGAATATATAGAAGAGAAAAAGTTTGTTTTTCCGATATTCAGTTTAGTTCATATATTTTGTTTGCTTCTAAGAAAGACAGGGCATGTTCTGAAACTTGCTAGAATTGAAGCTTCTTAATGCAATTGGCTGTTGAAAAGGCCACATTTTCTCTCCCCCTGGTAAAAGAGGTGGGGTGGAGCTATATATGATGGTTGGACACAGAGAAACTAAGTCTCATAAATAAGTTTTGGTCTTCTCCAGTTTAGTCTCACATGCATTGACTAGAAAGGTTTCTCTTGGGGGATAAAGATGCCTTGGAGGGCAGTGACGTTGATGAATATAGAGTTGTCACCTCAAGTACAGGATTTGAGGGCCTCTGTTTTGCCCTCTCAGGTATAGTTGCTCTTTCTTTCCTCCGTTAAAGTAGTAGTGAATTGTAACACTTACATATACAGTTGTGTTTGTTTATTATTCTGTTTTTTCCTTGTAAGCTCCGTCGGGGTAGAAACCTTTTTAGCATAAAGCTTGGTAGATTTAAATAAATGTTGAATAATTTAGATTTTATAAACAACGTTCTTTTTCTTATTATGAACAGAGTAAAAAAATAAAGTGATGAGCCAAACCAAAAGTGATTTAGTCAAACAACTGAATTTTAGGCTAACCTTAACAGAAATAGCTACATGCTTTTGCTTTTCATGTTACTTGCTTTGGATGCTATGATAGCTAAAGAATACCGTTGTTTCCTTTTGGATGACATAGTGATCTTACTGAGTAGATACAGAATAAACCCTTCATCTTGGCATTCAATAAATTATTAAATTTAGTAATAAACTATATAGTCATACATAAATTTTACGTGGAAAAATCTGCATCAAAAGTTGAAAATTAACTCCAATTGCACAATCATCAAGAAATCAAATAATAACAAATACTGGCAAAGGTATGGAAGAAAAAATAACCCTTCTACATTGTTGCTGGGAATGTAACCTGGTACAGCCATTGTGGAAATCAGTGTGGGGATTTCTAAAAAACTAAAACTAGAAATTCTTTTTGACCCAGCTGTTCCCCTTATAGGTTACTTTCTGAAAATAGTTAAAGACATCATATTATGATGATACATGCATACCCATGGTTATAGCAACATAGGTCATAATTCTTGGGAGCTGCCTCTGTGCCCATCAATTGATGAATAGATAAATGTGGTACATACACAATGGAATATGTAAAGAATATGATAAACTTGTGTTATATCTAGGAAAATGCATGGATCGTGAGACCAAAATATTAAGTGAAATAAATCAGACACACATGCTTAATATAGTTCCTCTTATGTGAGAATCCCAAAATATAAATAAAGAACAAAATAAAAATAGATAATAGGAAATAAAGAGGTAGATGTTTACAAATGGAAAGGGGAAAAAGAGATGAAGGCAGTGGGGAGACATAAGAGGGGAGAGGGAGGGCCAGGGATTTAGCTCAGTGGTTCCGCTGCCTGCCTCAAGTTCAAGGACCGGAGTTCAATCTCCAGTACCAAAAAAAAAAAAAAAGGGGAGAGAGAAATAAAAAGAATTGAGATGTGTTTTGTACATGTACTAGCTAAGAGGTATATCACCTCAGATGAAAATTAGCCAAAACCATGGATCTTGAATTGCAAGTAGCCATAAGCAGCCATACTTGTCTGGTATGGGAAATTTTCTCACTAGGTTCTCAATATATTGAATAACTTCTTAGGTGAGATTCTTACTCTAAAGCAGACTGTAGGCCATTGTTGGACAAGATTGGTGGATTTTGTGGTCCTTTCAGGCAACAAGAACGTCTGAAGGCCACAGGTGTAGACTGTAGATGTGGAGTGCTGTGCCCCTGACATAGTTTCTCCAGTCTTATTCATGAAGGGCCCCTAGCTCCTTCTCTTCCTTTAGTGAGACATTTACTGTAAGCATCAGTTTTAATTATCTCTAATCCTTAATCTTGAGAGACACTTCATGTACTAATTATCTAGCATCATGATGTTGATTCAGTTAGGACACGTTATATTAATTAGCCAACTACAGAATACTAAGATTAACTTGTTCACACACTTCATATTTCTCAATTAAGTATTACAGAGTAAATCACCACAAATCCAGTGTAATTCTTGGGGATGTAAAGTCTAGGATTTAGCATGCACTTTCAGCATATGCAAACCAGGAGTAAAAATCATGGTTAAAGCCTTTGATTCAGTAGTTTAACTGTTGGATTTAAAGTTAGTTGCAATTCTAGCTGGGTGACTTAATATGTACAAGCCTCAGTTTTTTCATCAATGTGATGAAGATAAAAGGACTCACCTCATACGGCAGTCCTGAGGATTAGGTAAGATTACTTGAAAAACCCTTAGCAGAATGCTTAGCACATAGTAACGTATCAATAAATATTAGTTTAAAAATTCACAAAGATTTTTTTGAGTTTCTATAATACTCTAGGTTTAAGAGGAAGAAAGACTTAATAGTTTAATTCTAAGTGCATACTTAGGTTATGAAGGGACGGCTAAATAGAATAACAACAAATTGACATTAAGAATGAAATTCTTTAAGAGATCAATCTATATCTGTATATTTAAAATGTACTCAAAAATTAGATACATACAATGGCTTACAAACAGATTATAGGATTATTCTTTCTTTAAATGAACAATCATTACATTATAGGATTTAATGCTGTTTGGAGTGCTTTATTTAACTCTGATTTCTAATCTCTGTTGAGAGTAGGAGGAAGGTGAAATGATAAAATGTAGAGTCACAGTTTCTGGTTTTAAAATAACAGGCCTACATTCATTTGAAGATCTTAAAAGATGTGGAGATAATCATCAATGAGTCTTTATCTCTCCATCATTACCTTTAAGATATATCAAATTATATCAGTTTATACTTCTAATATACAATTTTAATGTTTTATCAATATTAGCTGGTTTGTGCAGTAAAATTTTCATTCAAAAGGAGGATAAAGAAATAAAACTTCCATTATTAAAAATAAAAATCATCGCTGAGGCCAATTTCATGAACAGTGGATTCACAGAGAGGAGTGAGGTCAGAGTCTCAAGTTATTCAAAGAGTTGACCATTAGTCTTCAACTAGGGTTTGTTCTAGAAAACACAATAGTAATTCTTACAATCTGTGCAATTTGACAAGCTTTGTGATCACAATGAGACTGTTCCATAAAATTTTGTTGCTATTCTATTGTAAAAGATTTAGGTATAACTTGTTCATAGGATAAAATAGATTCCTAATCGCATAGCTTATTTTTTTGTGACTTTTTATTTTATTGGTGTATTTTAGATATACATATTGATAACAACATTCATCATAGGAAATTTGTACCTGTACATGATATGCCTTGCTTCTTTGCTTATTTTAATGTTTCATTGATTCCCTAAAATCTTTCTGGCTATACTGCTACTATTGTTCAGTGAAGAATGTACTCTTATTTTAATAATATGCAATGCTTGCCCATTCTTACAGTGCCTTTTATCTTCTCTCCTGAGGGTGATCGTGTGTAGTGAAAGACATGCTCTGAAAGTGGTTGCCCCAGCCCTCTTTATCACTGAGGTAGAGATCATAGCTCATGAGGTTAGTTGGTCCCAGTGAAAGCTAATGGTTTTTGTAGCCATACTACTGGTGTGCCCGTGGACCAGCAGCACTGGCATTACCTGTAGCTTTCATTTGCTGTGTTGAGCTCATCAGGGTATGCTGTGAGCAGTATTTTCTAGGCGGAAATGTACCTTGATGTTTGAAAAGTGCCTATGGGTGTGTGTCAAACCTGTAGCCCGAGGGCCACTTGCCCTTTTTTAAAAAAAGTTACAATATAAAAAATTTCAAAAAGGCAGTTTTGTCATTTGAATGCATTAACTACATGACATATTTTATATGTGGCTCAAGACAGTTTCTCTTCACTCAGTGTAGCCCAGGCAAGCCATAAGGTTGGACACTCATGATAACTATATATGAGAGAGCTCGGTCAGGGAAGATGTGCAGCATGGTAAGTGAGTATGCACACTTTTAATGGATGTGTGAAACACATATGCCCTATAATTTCTTGCTTTTTCTCATAGGAATTTCCACCATAACATTTTCCTGAAAAAGCTTACTTTCTTTGGGTATTACACAAAAATAGCAGTAACAACAACAAAACCCCCAGGACTTACAGAAAATACATATAGTCAAAACAAATGCCTAAACACCTCTACACCTTTAGCTAGAAAAATCAAGAAAAGCACATAACAAGATTCAAACTCCATTGACATCCATACTTAGTATCTGTTGATCTCTTGCAGCCATCAACTCTGTGGCTCTTTTTTCCTTGAAAAATAATGTGCTCCATTGTGTTGACTTCTTTGTTGTTTTGTTTTTTATATAAACAGATAGAAGCTGTATGTGCAGCTCTATGTTGTGCAGTGTAGTGAATATTGAATATGCTGGATCAGCCACTTCTTACGCTATAAGAAAATTCTTTGTTAGGATTTCAGGTATTTTTCTTTAAGTCTTCATATATAACCAAAACTTGTTCTTTTTCGTAGTGTGAAAAGACCTGCCCCTGATAGCTTTAGAATGTCAATGTGTTGAGGGGGGAAAAGATCACACTAGAACCAATGTAATCTTTGGTTATTCTCTGACTACTAATAATGATGACTTAATTCACATTACAAGAACAGACATCATTGCAGAATAGACTGAGGTTTTCAGTTTTCTGACCTGAAACTTTTAGGTTTCCAAGAGTAGAACACATGAGTAACACCTTTCATTTAATAACTTGAGTTCATTAGGATAAAGCTGCTGTTGGATTATACTGATAAGAGATACAGAAGTGCAATTGAAATGCACATTAAGGATAGTATGAAACAGCTTTTTTTTAAAAAAGCCCTTTGTTTAGGATTTGAAGGAGCCTCAGTCTACTTGGCTTGGCTGCTAACTGATGATGAAACTCCTTGACCTCTTCAGGTTCTGTATCCTCATGGTGGGTAAAGAAATATATCTGATACAACAGTTTCTCCTTTCCCATCTTGTTTTATTTTCTCCTGTGAATATTCTTCTGATTATTTTCATTTTATGTGTTTGGAGTTTAATAATAATCCCATACCAGGCCTAAGTTCCTCCCACTTTGGCTTCAGTTTCTGCTGATGAGTGGAATGCCCCCTTTTGTTTTCTGGCTTTTTTTTTTTAAACTGGGGATCGAATTCAGGACCTTACACTTACGAGGCAGTTAGTGCAACTACTGAGCTAAATTCCTGGCCCTGGCCTTTTCCTTAAGAGGCTTGTTAAACTCTGTAAAAAGAAATGCCAAAAGCGACTCCGATAGCAAAAGTTACCTTATGTCATATTCTTTATCCTTACTTATCTGGGGAGCAGTTCACATGATTTCCAGTCTTGTAGGGGCTTTTAAAAGTGAGACATATGAAAGAACTGGGTAAAGGTCAGGGACAGGATAATATTTCACTTGTACTAGGTTTTTAAGTAGTGGCTTTGTTTACACAGGTAATGTGGAAAGGCCATGTGTACAGTGTTCAGAAGTCAAGAGCAAAAGGAAAGCAGCAGAAAAGAAAGCATCATTTTCAGAACTGGGGCATATTTTTCTAAAAAATCATGACCCAGCTGTTTCTGCTGGGAACCACCTAGAGCAAGGCAGCAGGATACAATGCTGTTAGACCAAGGTTAGTGGCCCACCTCCCCCCACTGCATTCTGGCCTCAGTGAACTTGAACAGAGGGCTTGATAATTGGGTAGAGATTTCTAACAATTTTATGGAGCTTATGAACTTTATTATTATTATTATTATTATTATTATTATTATTATTATTATTATTTTATGTCTCCATTTTGCACAGTAGCCTCAGAATTTCCTTCCTGCAAATCGATGCTGGGGGCTTCCCAGTTAAGAGCTTGTGGATGGCTCTGGTAAGAGGAGGACTTGGTGGAAATTCCCTTCAGCTGCCTTATTAAAAAAAGTCTGAGCTGAGAAATCTTGGGGCTCTGATACATTAAAAAAGCCTAGTAGACAAATTGTGGTGCTATAACGAATTTCTTATCCAACATGACAAATGTGTCCTGGATTGGAGAGACAGTGTCATAGCACTAGAAGTGTCTGTGAACCCCCGCTCCCATCTCCCACACCCTTTTCTAAACAGTATTCTCTATTACTCCACTGATTTCCAAAAATCCTTTTAGCACCTTTTGTAGGAAATGGAATGACTTTACATACTTAAACTTAGAGGGCACAGTTTAATTTCTTCAAGACTGTCTCGCTGTTTTATTATTATAATAAGCTAAGCAGTTTGTTTTTAGTTAGAAATGTTTCTAGACTACATAAACAACAATGTGTTCAATTTTTTAAAAAAGGAAAGAAAAGAAAAAAGGACAGGAGAAGCATTATTCTCGTTTTTGCTCTAACTTTAACCAAACATTTATACAAAACTTCCTGACTCTAGGAAACTGAGGGACAGAGGAAGAACACTCAAGCACTCAGCCAACTGAGCAGGACAACTGAGCCTATCCAGTCATTGAATCAGCAGTTTGGGCAAAGAATAGAGATAATAACTTTATGGCTACATAAGAATGCCTCCGCACTATGCAGCAAACAAAGCAACATCTCTCTGGATGGATTAGGTTTTACATTGTTACAGTTTGAATTTGGAGTGTCCCCCAGAGTTCCAGGAGTTGAAGAGATGGTGGGCACTTGTGGTGCTATTGAAACATGGTAGAACCTTTAGATGAGGGGCCTAAAAAGGAAGTAAGGTCTTTGAGAGTATACCCTTGAAATGGATATTGGGACCTCAGCCTTTGTCTTTCCTTTTGCTTCCACTAGGTGAGCATTCCTCCTTTGCTACCAGTTCTTGCTATGGAATGTGCACCACAGCCTAGAAGACTAAAACCTCTGAAACCATGATCCACAGTAAATCACTTCTTTTTTGGAGGGGGGTACCGGCGATTGAACTTGGGTCCTTGCGCGCTTGCAAGGCAGACCACCGAACCGCTGAGCTAAATCCCCGGCCTGATAACTTCTTTTTATACATTGTTTATCTCAAGTATTTTGCCACAGAAATGAAAAGCTCACTGACACACCAGCTATGAAAGGAAGGTGCTCATTCTGTAGAGTTGATGTAGATATGAGTGTGATAGTAATACCATCGAGACTGGACAGAGATTGTTATGTTTTATTGTATTTTTCACATCATGATAACTGTATGAAGTACATGCATCATTTTAGCTCTAACCTTAGTTTGTCATTCATAACTTTGTTGTTTCCATTTTTGTTTGTTTTGTTTTGCTGGTGATTATGTGGATAGCCTGACATTCAGCAAATATAGTTATTCTAGATAGCCTGTTCCGTATGGCTTAGGCAGCTTGGCCCATATATTCTCATCTCTGAGGTCTATGCCAGGCCTAGGGATGGCCAGCTGGCTCTGAGTAGATGCCTAAGTATTTGTGAATGGATGAACTCTACTTTCTTTAAAAACTTAAAATGGCACAAATTGATTCTTAGTGAAACTTCTCACTGGTACTAACTGGTAACAGATTTACTTTGAACCAGCTGCTGGGAGAGGGTTTCAAAAGGCCTCACAGCCATCACTAGGTTGTCTGGATTTCTCACGCTGGTATTTCTCATACTGTTATTTCAGTCCCTCATTTGTTGCCCATAATGAAGTCTTTTCCTTCTTTTCCCCATAGAGTAGATACATGGCCATTTTTTTCTCAAAAGATTGTAAACCTTTTATAAGGTGAGAGATATTAGAGTCATTTAAAATGTTTTTCAGAGCTTAGACAGTGGCTAGATGTCAGACTTTACTTTTCTACCCCAAATGATTATTAGCTACTTTGATGTGAAGTGGGAGTGCTAGGAAAATGGTCAGTGTAAGGAATAATTTTTTTCAGTGATTAGAGACAGTGATCTGGAGATAAGTGTTTTAGCTTTGTGGCTGTCAAGTGTTGATTCAGTTATATTTAGAATACTTCAGAGACAGTTGTTTACAACTCTGTCTCTCTCTCTCTCTTCATCTTTGATACTAAATACGTGGTGCTTGAGAGTGGTAAGAGGCATTTCTTTAAGGTAGAGTGGGCATTCAAATATGGAAAGGGCTCAAGTTCACTGGAACAACCAGGACGGGCTTTCCAATAGAAGCTGGTGTTTTAGAGCTGCAGTCGGTTTGTAATCTTGTTTAGTACTCTGGTTAGTGTGGCAAATACTTAAATCTGAGTCTGATAACTGAGTACCATCTATGTTCTAGGACTAAAAGAGTGTATGGTAAAGGATCTGACATTAGCTTAAAAACTAAAACAGACATAACTCAGTAATTTTGATGTGTGTTTTTTCACATTTTCCAGGTCAGGGAAGTCATTGAGTATCTTAACTTATTTTTAAGGAAAAGTTAAGATTTTTATCAGTGAGCTTAATATTTTTGAAGTATTTTATGATTCATATCCCTAAACATAAAGTGGAAATGTATAAGGGAACTACAGATATTGCTATTAACTACTAAAGATTAAGAATAGAAATGTTATATTACAGATAAACTGGACATGTGGAAATCTGTTTATTATTACATTTCATGTTTAAATGTTTTGTTTTCTTTTCAAGAAGAAGCAGGGGGGAAACACTATGCCTGTTGGATTCCATGCCAAGGTCAATGCTTCATGTTTTGCCTGACTGTTTAGTTTAATAACATTCAAGCTAAAGCCATCAGGAGCCCACTCCCTTTGGTAAATCCATAGCTATAAAGAAAGCATGTACTTAAGAATTTAAGAAAAAAGCTGATTTTTTTCTCTTTTTTTGAAAAAAAAGGTATTTTTAAAACCAGATTTAATTGGAAATCTTTTTAAAAATACTGTATATAATTTTTCAGAATTCCAGGATTAAGACAAAGAAACACATAATAGAAATACATAGATTCAACAGTGGCTTTTTTAATAATTTGAATTATTCTAGATCTTTTTTTAAAAAATGAGATACCCATGTACTTGTATAATTTCAGATTTAACAGGTTGTCTATAGATTCTAAGTTTACCAGTGATAAAATCTTTTGGTAAATAAAATGCTCTTTGTTTTTGTATTGAGTTCAGGATCCATTGTTAACTAAGTTTGTTTTAACATAAGGAACTTATAATCTGAAAAATTGAAATCCTGAGAAATATATTTAAAAAATGAGATACCCATGTACTTGTATAATTTCAGATTTAACAGGTTGTCTATAGATTCTAAGTTTACCAGTGATAAAATCTTTTGGTAAATAAAATGCTCTTTGTTTTTGTATTGAGTTCAGGATCCATTGTTAACTAAGTTTGTTTTAACATAAGGAACTTATAATCTGAAAAATTGAAATCCTGAGAAATATATATATATTCAGATTGTGTATTTCTCGGAAAAGTATAGAGTTATCCTAAATTATCTTTTTCTCCGTGAGTTTTACTTGTGATTAATTTTGATAAAAATATTGTAATTTGATTTATTAAATTATGAAGAATTAACTATTTTGAAAGTGAGGTATGCTAAGTCTTTTAAACTATTTTTAGAGTTTTTAAAGAAAAAAATGTAATGTAACTAAGGCACAGTCTGTATGTATACTTTGATTTACCCCTCCCTCCTTCCTGTGAGAAGCCCCTCTTTTTTAGTTCCATTTTGTAAACAAGATTGCTTATGGCTTGTGCAGAAAGAAGGCTGTCAGGAAGCAGGGTGAGCAGGACTTCTTTCCCATGACCCTCACTCTCCTGTCGTTCCAAGGGATCCCTACTTAGAAAGGCCGATAACATTCATTCCTGACATACCCCGCCCCCAGCGCACAACTGCCCAGTGCCATCTGACCCGCGTCCAGCTGCAGCTTTGAAAAACACCAGTGCCGAAGGCTCTTACCTAGTACAGTGCATATCTGGGAAAATATTTGTGATGTGTTGTGTGTATGTTAGAATATCATTTTTTTAAACGAATTCAGTTACTTGGTGTCAACCTGAAAAGTTAGATTTATTAATGGGATTAAAAAAAATTGGGAGTCTCTAGAGCTTTATGTGCATGCTCATTCTTTCCACATGGTTTCTGGAACTTTTCTTGTTTGGGATGAACTCTAAAATACAAAAGCATTTTACATTCTGCTGCCCCATGACTTTCATCATGAGTAGAAAATTTTCAAACAAACCTGGTTATGCTGGCTACCACACATAGCTGCCCTACCCCTCCCCTATTCTTCTTCATTTTTTATGTACTGTTATTTTTATGTTTTGCAGTATTGGGAATTGCACCCAGGTCATTTACGTTGAGCTGCATGCCCAGCCCTATTGTATTTTTCATTTTGAGACAGACTGTCACTAATTAGTCCAGTCTGGGCTGGAGCTTCTGATCGTCCTGCCTTAATTTTCCAGAGTACTGGAATTACAGGGATGTACTGCTGTGCCAGGCTCTCCCACCAATCCATATATGATATACTTGATTTTCTTCTTTTTGTATAGAAGAGGAGGAAATATATTTTCTGAGTACACCATAGGGCACTGAATTTATTTCTCCAGTCTTCCAAATAAAACTGAAATATACATTGCATTCTTACAGATAGAAAATTGAAAATATGAAGAAGTTATGTACTTATGGTAGTTATTGACTTATTAGTTGGTTGTGGAAGTAGGATTTATACCTGTCTGATACCAAAGCACTCTTTTCTATTTGATGGCAATGCTTATGAAGCCTTGAAGCTTATCTGGGAGCTTTATGTTCTGGAGGAAGAGAAGAGAGGGTAGGGATAAAGAATGCCCAGAAGGTTGATATGGAATGGTTCCTGAAAGGGAAGGGGGAGGATGTCAGAAGAGTAGGCTATGGGTTGGGTGTGGTAGAGGAGACAAGCTGCTCCTAGGAGCTGCTGCTTCTGCAGCTTGCTGTTGTAAAATGTCAAACTCTGCTGCCCCAGAGAAGATTTAGCCATTGTTACAATTTAACACATAGTTGATGAAGCTTTGTGACTTTACTTATGAGGTTATTTTAAAATAATGTATATCACTATGTTTCCAGTGTTTCAGGCAATGAGAGACTGTATGTATAAGATTGATCCCTTAGAGCCTAGGTGTGTTGCAGGGTCTAGGTTTGTGTAAGTATGTTCTATGATGTTTACACACTGATGAAATTGCTTAGTGGTGTATGTCTGAGTGTATCCCTGCCATTCAGTGACACATGTCTTTGTGTGTATGTGTGTGCATGCATGTGTGTGCACATGTGAATGTGTGTGTGTGTGTATGTGTAGGAGAATGAGGGGGGTGCCTGTAAAGGGAGTACTTGTGCTTTATTTCTCCTGTCCTAAGGAGACAGAATTTGTCAGGGTTAATGTGTGAAGTGTAGTTACTCCTGGAGCAGGGAGATTGGATTCATTCCAGTCCACTGTCCACTGGTGGACAGACAAGTTTATTTGATGAACTAAAAGTCCACTTTTCAAAGTAATGTTCTAAGAGAAAAGGAAGAAGGAATCTTGAGGTCGGGGAAGCTGGTGCCTCCTGAGAAAGCTAGTCTGAAAAGGCATGAAGGTTAACTATGTGTGTTCAACAAATGTGGGACAAAGGAAGTTCCATTGTGGAGTGCTTCCTGCTGGGACATGTCTGCCATGATACTGACCTTTGCATGTCCCTTACCTTCTCTCTGTGGCTACTATCCTCGACTGAAAAACCCTGAAGACCCAGCTTCCTAGTGCTCTGTTTTACTGAGAATTTAATTATTGGCACAACATTTGTGTGACAGGTTGAGAACACTGTTTCAGAGATAGAGTTTAAAAGGTGATTCCTCTGTGCAAGTCTTTTTATTCCCATGATTACCATTGTGAAGGTAGAGAGTAATTTTGGTGAAATAAAGTAACCTACTATGAGAAGTATTTATTTTAATCTGAAAATTGTTTTGTCCTTAGTTAAGAGCAAGCATCACTTTGCACTGTTGTATTGGCCACTGTGTGTGGTTCTGGGATGCTTAGGTTTAGAAGGAAAGCCATAAGGTTGTCTCTTTCAACCAGACACTCCCAGACTTTCTAATTTAGTTTTGCGGGATTTGAAATAAATAAACTTAAGAGAAAATCTCATTGATCTCTTCAGGAAATAAAAATCCAAGGGCAGATGATATAAACAAGAGTATAACTGCATTTCTACCCTTTCTTCTCCCTAAGCCAGTTCCTACTCACACTTCAGATCATCTTTCTGATTATTTTTTTTCAGTGGGAGTCAGATTCTGTCATCATACTTAGTCCTATTGATGAAAACAGCTTGGTTATGTCTAGCAGGCTATTAACTTGTGGATGATAGACAAGATCATATTTTTTGTATAACTAATTCACACTCTTGTGTTGTAATGTTAACTGATTGTCATTGTTGAATTGGCTTCAGTGTCTTCCTTCATTTCCTTTCACATTTTGAAAGGGGAGAGGAGGTAACTCTGAGTTGAAAATAGCATTTAGTCTCCTTCAGTGACTGTTGCTCATGAGTGATTGTTTTGTAGGAGCATAGTGCAGGGGCAGGGAGTGCAGTTGTCTAAGTAACCTGGGTCTCAGTTATGAGACACCTGGGAGATGGTAGTAATCTGTTTGCAGTGCTTTGAGGTTCTCTTAGAATTGAAGAGTTTTCTAATTGAAAGCAATAGATCCTATTAATTAAGATCCTATTAATTATAAAGCTTGCTTGGCTGAATTATTGTGC
Source organism: Fukomys damarensis (assembly GCF_012274545.1). NCBI lineage: Eukaryota > Metazoa > Chordata > Mammalia > Rodentia > Bathyergidae > Fukomys > Fukomys damarensis. The sequence continues at coordinate 50,310,561 of NW_022900928.1, forward strand.
TTGTTACATGGTGGGCTTTCTGTTGGTGATGGCCTCTTTGAAAGGTCTGAACATATCATCTGTGGTCCAGTCTCCTTAGGTCCAGGGAAGTTTTCGCCAGAGTTTTCATATAAGGTCACATAGTAAATGAATACCAGTAGAACTGGGAGTACAACTCATGACCTTTGACTATTCATTTTTGTGTTAGTAATAATCCAAAACATAAATATTTTAATGCATTTATAAAGGGCAGATTGTAATGTTAAATGAATGTTTGAGCTCAGTAACTAACTTTTAGATAGTTCCTTTAAAATTACTTACAACCATATAATAAAATTGATATAAATTTAGACTGGTCAGTGTGGATGATGTTCACATCATCTTTTTTTCTAGGTTAGTAAATGTCCATTTAATCATGATTTAATCTATAAGTATAAATACAGGTTTTTACCAATCATTTAAAACATGAATACCACTAGGTTGTGGAGGAATAATAAAGAAATTTTCTTCAGTTTGGAGTTAAAGCAATGATCTAGAAATTACATGTGTTTAAGATATTTAGCCAGGTATGGTAGTGCATGTGTATAATTCCAGCACTCTGGAAGGCTCAGGCAGAAGAATCACAAGTTTGAGCCCACCCTGGGCAACTTAGCGACTTAGTGAGACCTTATTTCAAAATTTAAAAAATGAAAAAAGGCTGGAGGTATAGCTCATTGTGAAGGCCCTGGACTCATTCCTCAGCATTAAAAACAAAAATCTTTAGTGGAGAAATAAGAGCTAAATTAAATATCTTTTATGTAACAAATGCTAATTTTAGGATTCTCAGGAACCAACTGATACTTTAAGAACTTTGCACTCTGCCCACTCTTCATTAATTCCTTTTTCCCTGCCTGAGCTCCATTCCAAACATGAAGGAAATGAACTCTGTCAAATCTTAATTTTAGTCTTTGATGGCATGATCCAGATTAGCTTTAAGAAAAATTGCTTTAGTTTGGACTGCATAGCTGGAAAACATGTCTTTTCAGGTATGTATATAAATGGAAGAATATTATTGTTTCTGTTTATGATTATTTCGTTTTAATACAGCACTTTACACACATTTTTATAAAGTCACTTCTAAAGAGAGAATAGAGGAAACACACCCCATTTTATATCTACCCCTTTCCCTGTTAGACTAAACCTGTGTAATTCGTTAAAGGTGTGCTATATTTATATCTTTTTATTTGTTTTTGTATAAAAATTATAGAACTATATTTATCCTTTGTTATTTATCACAGGATACACATATCCTATATTAAAAAGTCCGCTATTGGAGGAGCTGACTGGATGCTTTTGGTCTCATTCATATCTTTATGCCAAACTGCTCTCCATTCAAGAGCAATCAAAATAGGCTAATCTTTATGTTTTCATAGAACCTATATTCAAGTTAAGCAGAGCCATAACACATTAATGAATAAACTTTGTGGGTCGGGGGTGATAAATGCTACTCAGACATTAATTAGGGGAGAGTTCAAGACTGTGTACTTTTGGATGCAAGGCTACTGTGGCTCAGCTAGAGTTACCAGGGAAAGTGTTTCTGGGAAGGAGGCACGTGAAGACCTAAAGAAAGTAGAGGAGGGAGACTCTGTTTTATAATTCAGAGAACCAGTTTCTTTTTAACTTGAGAGATAAAGAATTTCATTTGGAATAACTTCTCACCTATTTTAGCATTTTTTAACTAGCCAGTTATTATTGTTGCCCATTGTCCAAGTCCTTTGATGAATCTAGAGAAGTGATTCTAAGGTAATAAGTGGTTTGACAGGTTGATGAACTTTCTTCTTGGCTTTGCTCAGTTGGGGTTAGAGAGAATACTATTTTTAATGTGTTTGGTTCTGCAAAATTCATTATCTTCTCTTGTCTAGCGGTTGTTGAGTCAGCTGATGTTCCAAATGTATTTTGCTTCTCACTTCCCAGAATGTTCAGATGATGGGAACCAGGGTCTTGATCCTGATGATGGAGGTAGAATCTGGTAGAAGAGAGGTTAAAACATACCTTTTTGATACTAAATAAGACTTGTGCAGGAAAATTTTGATGAAATGAATGGCCTACTTTGTTATACTTTTGGTCTCTTATATCACAAAAGTATTTTCAATAAAAAGGTCATTAATTTTTACTTGTTTTTTTAGAATTTATTATAATTTCAGTGGATGCAGGTTTAAAATTTACCCTTGTTTAAGGGAATGATTTCTTCACAAATAGTGAAAGTTTATAGCACAAAAATTTGTTTATGGTGTAAAGATACTTAGGAAGAAAGTCAAGATCTTTAAATGCCATCTTTACCTATCTGTCTGTCTGTGTACCAGGAAATAAATCCAATTCCTTTGCAGTGAGCTACACCCCCAGCCCTTTTTTTATTTTGAGATAGGGTCTTGCTAAATCACTAAGTTGCCAGGCTGGGTTCAGACTTGCAATTCTGCCTCAGCCTTCAGGATCACTGGAATTATAAGCTTGTGCCATCACAATTGGCATCAAGACCTTTATTAATTACCATGCAGATCATATTTCAAGTTTACTATACATTCTTTGCTAAAAACAAGCAGAAACTCAAGAATTTCATTTTTTTTCTTTTCTTTTTTTTTTTTTTTTTTTTTT